>NW_006780202.1:742548-769891 GCF_000442215.2 Lipotes vexillifer | reverse complement strand
GGAAAGAGAGAAAATTTCCGCTCTGCTTGGTTTTGGAGATAAAAATCTCTCAGTATCCTCAATACTATCAGCCCAACCAGATTAATTCGCACTGCTTTTTTTTTTTTTTTACTTTATTACCTTTGACATATAAAAATTACATATATTTAAGGTGTGCAACTTGATGTTTTGATATATGTATACACTGTGAAAAGATCATCCCAATCAAGCTAAATAATTTAACCATCACCTCTACAGTCACCTCTGTGTGTGTGTATAGTGTGTGTGTGTGTGTTTGTGTGTGTGTGTGTTAAGATTTAACTTAAGATCTATCCTCTCAGCAAATTTCAAGTATACAATACAGTATTGGTAACTGTCACCATGCTATATACATTAGATCCCAGAACTCACTCATCTTGCATAACTGAAGCCTTGTACCCTTTTAATGCTAAATGTGCTCCTAAAATATATTTCACTAAATATCCTTTCTGCAAATGCCTTTTTCTTAAAATCTGAACACTAAAATACCTTCTGAATTCTTTTTAAGAAATTATAAGAATAGTGAGAGGCCCACGCACTGTGATGAAGAGTGGCCCCCACTTGCCACAACTAGAGATAGCCCTTGCTCAGAAATGAAGACCCAAAGCAGCAAAAATAAATTAATTAATTAATAAAAAAAAAAAGAAATTATAAGAAAATTATTTTAAGGTATTATGAGGAATCAAAGATCATAATATTGCTTAGTTGGTAAACTGTTGTTAATGACAGTCAAATAAGATATCAAGGACTTCCCTGGTGGCACAGTGGTTAAGAACCTGCCTGCCAATGCAGGGGACACGTGGTCAAGCCCTGGTCCAGGAAGATCCCACATGCCACAGAGCAACTACGCCCGTGCGTCACAACTACTGAGCCTGCACTCTACAGCCCATGAGCCACAACTACTGAAGCCCACACACCTAGAGCCCGTGCTCCACAACAAGAAGCCACCACAATGAGAAACCAGTGTGCTGCAACTAGAGAAAGCCCATGCACAGCAACAAAAAGACCCAATGCAGCCAAAAATAAAATTAAAAAAAACAACAACAACTAACGTTAAAAAATCAATGACAGGGCTTTCCTGGTGGCACAGTGGTTGAGAATCTGCCTGCCAATGGAGGGGACGCGGGTTCGAGCCCTGGTCTGGGAAGATCCCACATGCCGCGGAGCAACTAGGCCCGTGCGCCACAACTACTGAGCCTGCGCGTCTGGAGCCTGTGCTCCGCAACAAGAGAGGCCGCAATAGTGAGAGGCCCATGCACCGCGATGAAGAGTGGCCCCCACTTGCCACAACTAGAGAAAGCCCTCGCACAGAAACGAAGACCCAACACAGCCAAAAATAAATAAATAAACAAATGTGGGTTTAAAAAAAAAAAAAAAATCAATGACACCTTAAAAAAAAAATCAAAGACCTGTGAATAACTGTGTAAAAGCAAAGATATCCAAAAGAACTGTCTTTTTTTTTTTAAATCTATTAAGATAGCAATTTGTAGTGGAGCAAGTACAGAATGATGGGTTTTCAGAATAAAACCACATTCTAATGTAAAACTTAGGTATAAAAGTTTCTCCCACCATGAGCTTACTTTCATAAATATTATGATATGAGGAAATGGCAACAAGCTGTCAAGTTAATACAACCAATTTTTTCCAATTAATTTATATCTCAGGCACATATTCATGTTTTTTACTATAAGCATCTGCCTCATTTAAATTAAGTAACTATTTTCAATATCCCTACTTACTCTTTGCCAAATTTGTTTTAAAATAACTTATTAAAACTTGAATAAAACCATAAACTTGGAGATTTTGCACACACAAATTTATTTATTCTACCAGTTAAACACTGATTCTCAAGGGAGAAGATGGTGTGAAAACAAAGCAAAGCTTTATCCCATTGCTTTTTTTTAACCTTATTTTTTTTAAGCCAGACTATTTTCCTTGCATTTCAAAGGAATTAAAGGAGGACTTGAGACTTAAAAGAGCAGGGTTTTTTTTAAACGTTTGAAACACTTGGCTGAAAGATCTGAAGACTTTACTTTTATATTTTTCATTAATAACATTTTCTTTAAGGACTATTACTACACTGCCTTGAAAACAATCTCTAGTTTCTTACATTTCAAATCAAACTTCATTTTTAAAAACCGTCAGGTTCTAACTTCTAAAACTTGCCCTTTCCTCTCTTCCTTCCTTCCTCTCTTTTTTTTAAACAAACCCATATATAAGGCTTAGTATATGCCACACACTGTCAATTCATTTATTCTTACCAGAACCCTCTGAGGTAAGTACTACCATCATTCCCATTTCACAGATGGGGAAACTGAGGCACAGATGGTAAAGTAACTTGTTTAAGGTTCCAAAAGTTATAAATGGCAGAGTCAGGATTCAAACCTAGAGCCTATGCCAAAGTGAAGTCATATTTGTAAAAAGTTTCCAGTGTTTCTGATTTTTCAGCACTACTTAAAAATTTTCAGCAATAAAAGCAATCTGTTTTGTTAGTTTTCCATAAACTACCAGGTTTAAGAAGTAGGAGGCAGAGAGAGGAAAGGGGCTCTATCGACTGTGTTTATCAAATCAGTGGTGGGAAAAAAGTAACATGAGTAGGAAAGAATAATAATAGAGGTAGATGATAACACATTCAGTTTAGGACAAAATTATCTGGAGGTGCCTGAAGAAGATGCAAGCAGAGGTGGCTGGTAAGCAGGGAGATATGTCAATCTAAATCTGAAGGCAAGAGGTCTGCGCTGGAGCTACAGTTAAAACTGGAGGGCTCCAAAGGGCTCACCTGGGCGGGGGGTGGGGTGGGGGTGGTGAGCAGGATTCATGCAATAAAGGGAGGAAGACAGCCTGCTTTCAAGGTGTCACGAATGAGGCAAGATGGAGAGAGAAAACAGGACAAAGCAGGTTCAGGGCAACAGATGCATTTGGGATTTAACACAGGGCTCACAGAAGCAGAAGCAGTGACACGGGAAGTTTAGAGGGGTCAGAACGTCTCCTCGCTGAGAATGTGTGATCCTCACCCGCAAGGCGAGCCTGTGCACTTGTGTTCTTTGCATGTGGCAGAGTGATCAAATATCTGGCCAAAATATAATATGCCACCTTTTTTTTTTTTTTTTAATATAATGAAGTCTAAACCTATGAAACGGAACACAGGCTAAGGCTTTTATATTTCATGAAAACATTTTAAAATGCATCAATATAAAGGATTATCAGGAGGCTATTTTTAATATTTACACGCCCAAGAAGGTTTCAATCACTTTAGAAATATACACTTATAGATATTTACTATTATGAGACATTCAGCATTCAAGTACATTCAGCATTCAACTTGAGGTTAATTTAAAGTGTATTTGAGCACCTTCTGTGGGCCAAGTGAGATGCGTGCAAGAAGGTCTTGGAGGGAGGGAGCTCATTCCTGTGTTTCCGTGCCTACCTGTGCCAGGCACATGTGACATCCGCCAAGCTTACTCTGAAGTAGGGCACGTTCATCCTGCCATTTTGACACCACTCATGTCAACCAGAGAATCTCGTAAGGATTTTCTGGTAGGTGAACTGTAAGCTCACCTTTGGAGAAAAACTGGGATTTTGGCAGAAAGTTAAGGAAAGAGGACTGGGTACCCAGGACCAAGAGAACTTAGGCAAGAACATTTGGCTACATCAATTTCGAACCATACTGTGTGCCTCTATAGTGTTTTATCTACTATCCACCAGACATTTATAAAAGAATCGCCTTTCTTTCATGTCTTTTTTCACTTAAAATGTATTTAATAGGTAATACAAGTATATGACAAGCTTTTTTTCAAAAGTTACAGAAAGGGAGATAGTGAAAAGGCTACCTCCTAACCAACTGTCATCTCCAGAGATGGCCTTCCTCAGATACCCTATGTAACTGCATTTCTTTTAAACTATTTTATTTTATGTTTTTCCTTAGGATGTTGCCTGGTCCTAATCTTTTAAACTATTTTAAACTTTAGATTTTCTTCTAATTCTGATTGGCACTTCCACAACTAAACTTAACTAAACACCTGTAACATGGTATGATTCTGTTTGTCACATCCCCAATATGTGCACCAAGGACATGAGTACTCTATAATCGAGGCTGAAGTTCAAGGTACAGACAGGAATACAGATTTAAAAGAAAAAGCCTAGATCTTACCTGTCAGGTAACATGATTTTATTTCCTTTTTATAAGATAAGAATTTTCCTCTTTATTCTGCCAAAGTTTGGCTGAGTCAAACAATTACCTAATGAATGTCTATTAAAAAAGACACACACACACATTAGGACCCTGCCTACCTGCAGGTCCTTTATAATCCAGGAGCTTAAAAGAGGAAGCCAAAGTTTACTACAGCTAGCTTACATATTAATAGAGTATGGGTTAAGTTCTATTGTTAGGATTGTGGTCTCCAAAATGGGGTCATGCACCCCAAGGCAGAGTATAAGGCAATCATTTAGGGTGTAGTAAAAATTAGAACTTGCTTACAATTACTTGTTACTTCTCCCTTTCAAAATTTATACTGTGGGATGCTTTCTCATATACATAGTAAGCTAATATACTGGTACATGCACAAAATTTATAAAAACATACATGGGATATGTATACTCAAATATTTTGCTAATGACTGTACATAATCAAAAAGGTTTTGAGAATTAAACAGCTCAGTATATGAGGTGTTCATTTTTAAAATAAACATTTTACTGAGTTTCTAAAGTATATGAAGTGCTGGGACTTCCCTTGTGGTCCAGTGGTTAGGACTCCGCACTTTCACCGCCGAGGGCCTGGGTTTGATTCCTGCTCAGGGAACTAAGATCCCGCAAGCTGCATGGCGCGGCCAAAATAAAATAAAATAAAGGTTCTCTTAAAAAAAAAAAAAAAGTATGCCAAGTGCTAATTTGCGTAGAATAGACGGAAAAAACAAACTGTAAAAGGGAAAGATCAATGCTGAGCTAGGCTGTAGATTTTTAGAAGGAAAAGTTGGAAGCTTATTTTTTGATATGTGGTTCTTTTCAACCATGTTACTGCTGTAAGAGTTACTAAAAATGAAGTCTGTGTACCATGGTTGAGGAGATGGGCTCTGAACTCAGACTGTCAGGTTCAAATCCTGACTCTACCACTTACTCTGGGGAGAGCTGAATGATATGTATAAATAGCCTTATTCAGCGTCTGGCACTTAAGCAGCCAAAAAAGTTAACAATCATTAAATAAAAAGAATATCATTTAACAAACATTAGCTTTCTATAGCAACTGAAATGAAACAGCTGAGTCATGTATTAATTCAGAACCTTTCGGAAAGATGCTTTTTTGAGTCTAACTAAAATGTATTTAAACGAATGGAAGCTTTTTCCTTCTTTTTTATCCAAAAAAATAAATAAATAAATTCCCCTCAATATCACTCGCATGAACTATTTTGTCTTGGAATAGCTAATGTAAATTAAACAGTGTCAGTCCCCAGCCAAACGGATACCGGAATCACTGCATTCAGTGTATCTTCTTGGCTTCACTTTTATGTAGAACATGTGTTTATATTTTGACCTTTTGCCTTTCTGTAAAACACAGAAACATTTTTTAAACAGTAGCAACTGGAATGATGGTTTTTTTATTTTAGTTTCCAAACATATTAAGCTACACATGGCAGAGCCTATTGCTGAAACATTTATAAATGTTACACCAACTGTGTTTATATTTCTGATTTTTTTTGGATTGTTTTGTTTTCATGTAAGCCATGACCTGAAAATTTTAGCTCAAATTCTTTCCACAAAATAATTACATAATGGAACAGTCTGAGTCATTTTGAATTTCCGAAACACAAAAACTCACTCCCATAAAATAAAGATAATGATCAGTATCACAGTGAGGTTTTTACATGGGGTTTTGGGACCGACCCAACCACAACCAAACGGCAAGGATAAGGCGGAAGGACAATAAGAACAGGACCAAGAACACGATGACAATAACTCATCCACCTCAGAAAAGTCACTGCACTCTTTTTTCTTTTCCATTGTCTCTTCTTAAGCAATTGATACAAAAATAAAACCTAATACTAGATGTCACCTCAGTGAAAAAAATCAAAGAGAAAAAAAAATTGGTAATTCTGAAGGCAAAAGAACAAAAGTACTTCTCTTTAGCCTAGACTTTTAGACCTTATCTATCACCCTGATGGAAGACAGAAAGGATTCGTAGTATGTAAGTTAATATAAACAGCACACAAATTGTGATAATTCTATGAACAAAAAGACCAAAGCAGACTAAATCTGGGCAAGGAACTCTCTGGCTTTCAGCTGCTCCATCTGTTAAGCGAAACAGACAACATATTCTATCTATGAGACAATCTCTGACAAAAGAATTGTTTCTTAAGAAGTCTAGAGATAGAAAACTTAAGAGAATAATTATTTCTTTTTTCTTAAAAAGAAAAAAAAGGAAGGAGTTGGCTCTCTATAAATATGTCTGCACTGAGTGAATGAGCACAGCATCCTACCTCTCAACTTACACACATTCCTCCTCCTCATGGGCTAACCCAGGTCTCGGCCCCTTTACTCTGTGACTCCTGATACTGCTAAGGCAGACCCCAAGCTCAGTCATTCAATCACATTCGCTGAACCCCTCTCCCCCATCAACCCCAACCTCCACTGCAGGCCTTCTCTATTGCTACTACTCTCATTAAGTGGCTTTTTTAATGGATCACAAATAAACTCCTCCTTGACAATTTCAAAGGTCTCTTGTTAGTACAGCTGAAAAAGAAACACATTTGTTTTCTGACACTGCTATGAACAAAACCTTGACAGCTGGAAATTTACTGGAATCCATGGAGTGAGATTTGCAACAATAAATAACCATTAAATATTTACTCTGTCCCACCCAGATACAGTACATCACTTTATGTGCGACCTCAAATGGAAAGCTTACTTACATGTCTTCAAATGGAAAGCTTATAATGCTCTTACATTAAATAATAGCTAAAGAGTTTGATTTTTAAGATACGAAAGTATCCAGTGCTTCAATTTTTGTTTAGGTATTTTCATTCTCTGCCATCCCTTCAGAAAAGGTGTAAGTTACTCAAAGAACCCTTCACAAGTTCCAACTAATTTTACTCCTCTCTTCCGCCTTCTCTCTCTCTTCCCATCCCTCCATCCCTCCCCTCCCTCCCTTTTCCCAAAGTTTAAAGTAATAGATGGATAAGAGTTTGAGAAATGACACTCTTTCAAAATCCTTTGATTTCCCAATTTCAATTCCTAAAGCAATCCATTTAATACTACTATTAAAATGAATAATGTTCTTAACTGTTCTTCTTTGAAAAATCACAATTACCATCTATAACTCAAAATATTTTTAAAATCTTCTCTAACGTTACTGTTTTAAGCTCATAAATAAAATAATGGCTTCAACATTTTAGCCATTGTCATGAAGGATGTAATCCACTTCAGGAGGATTTAAAACTACAAATATAAATTTGTAATAGCCGAAGACCACAAAGTCTCATTAATTACAAAATCCTGGTGTGCTTAGCTACAAATTATCAGCTGAAAGGATGTTGGTTTTATTACTATGCAACATAACTTCACATTAAATCCTAAGAGGAACTACCCAGTAAGCTCCTTTCCTACTTCATCTTTCTATAAAGTGCAAACATTAGATTCATCTCCACCAAGCACAATGAAATTGCTACTCAGAAAGAACACATTTCTGGAATACTTCTTATAAATGAGATCATTTGTTTAACAGGTAATCAGCGCTTGCTGGGTGCGTTATCAGTAAGGACCTTGCCAATATTACTCCATTTATCCTCGCTAACAACTTCACCAGGCAGGCACTGTTACTATGATAACATGTCAACATGTCTCACACAGCGCCTCATACATAAAAGAAGATAGATGTTGTGTGAATTTAAAGTTAACCCCCCAAAACTGACTTCCATGAATGTTTTTCAAACCGATTAAATGGATTTAAGAGTTTCGTAATATATTAAAAAGATATTTTAACTTTCAGTCCACTGCATAAGTACCACCACTAGAATAAATGTCTTTCTTTAGTCATATGTTGACAGCTACATGAAATAGGAGGCAAGAGCTAAGGATTGGCTGCTTTGTCCCACAACAGTCTCTAATAGCCATCGAGAGAGCAAGTTCTTAAATAAGGGCCCATAGAAGTGAGCCTAAAAAATTGGCCAAAGCAACACTCCTTTAAAGCTATGATTATTACTCTCTACAGTTTCGTGCTGTCAGTTAGGCCATGAATGCAACATACAGATCAACCTATTTTTTGCCTCCCAGTATGAACAAGCTTAAGAACGTTTTCACAGCAGATTCTTGGAAAGTCAATCTATTACCCCGACTGCTTTGTCATCTCATTTTTGGAAGACCACATACGCCATTTCAGACAGATGAATTTCTGACTTTTATTCTTCAGGTTACAATGAAGCTTAGTTCTTCTAATTCTGTATATAACAGAGATGAAGAATATTTGCTCAGAATCCTCTAAGAAAAATTTTCAGACACATGAATGTTACTCTTAACTCTCTTTCAACCACTTCCTCTCATGATAAATACCTTTGTTCCGTTAATCTCCCACCATAAGCTCCAACTTTCCAATATTTTGCATAATTTTCAGGATCTCTGGTAAAGTCTCCACAATCCCCTTAAACTGTAAAAATGCAAAGGTAGATAAAGTTCTCCAAAAACATTTGACGTAAATCAGTTAAGAGGATTAAGTCACAGATTTTACATGCTAAATTTCTATTTATATACCTTTGACATGCTTGCTTATAAGCTATGGTTCTATATTTTTGCCTTGTGTATCCACTTTGAACTCCAGATCTCTGCCTTCCATAATACAGAACATTAGGTCTTCCATATTTTATACTAGTTTATTTTTCTTCCAGTTTGATTGCTCTTCATATGTCCATATGTAATTTGTTACTGACTACTTGTCAACTGAGAATTTTATTTACTTCATTTTATAATTTCAGCCATTTCACTGAAGAAGTAATTGAGCAACACAAGATCTCACAATGATGCCTGTATTAATTACCACAGATTCCACTCCAAATTGGTACTGATTCCAACTCTTTGGCTTACTGTAACCCTCCTAACAAATTCCAAGCCTGGGGACACTGCCCTTGCAGAAGAGACATGTGATGTTATGTTCGCTTTCTGTAGGATGGGGAAGAGGGGGGCAGAGACTCCATTATAGTTTTTTTCCCCCAGAAAGGGGGGAAAATGCCATTCTAACACCTAACGGTTGCCCTTTTAACAAGAATTGACAGCAAACTGAAAGTAAACATTATAAGTGATAAAATTAGAAAAGAATACAAGGGGAATTGGAAATCAATCAGCAGAGGAAGGAATCCTTTGGAAAGGTAGGAGAGAAGTCAAGACCACCTTCACCCATCTGACTTTTGGCCTAGGGCCATCAGTGGCCATGGTCCCAAACCCTGGTTCACTTGCTTGATTCAACCACCATACTATGAGTTCAAGGTCATATGCTTGATCCCTCTATGTGAGTCAATGGGCACCAGCTTCACGGTCAAAAACTTGCCTTTTTGCCCAACCTCTCACAAATACCATCGACAAATACATTGTGCTAAGGGATTCATGAGAGTGGGTATGCATCAATCAAAGCAAATTTATCACCATTACTGGAAAAATAACCAGGAAAACCTGACCTGTGAGTCAGCCCATCAAACAAATTCCATTAAGAAAGAAACCTCTGATGGTCGTGGGTCAGAGAGATGTGAGTAAGAAACCAGGCTCTGCTGCTTACTAGTCCTATGTGTGACCTTGGACAAGTTAATTTTTCTGAGCCTTAAAGATAAAACACATTAAGGACCTCAAGTAGAGCTTGACATACAAGGGACGCTCAAGTGATGCCAGCCCCACCCCCTTCCAGAGATAAAATCTGGAACTTAAGAGCACAGGGATGGAGCCAGGCCCACAGGTGTTCCAATCTCTGCAGCACACTAGCTGTGAAACATTGGGCAAGTGACAGTCTGTCTCATCTTTCTTAAAAAGCCGGGTTAATGAATTAAAACATTCAGATAGTGCCTAGCACACAGTGAATGTCAATAAATGGCAGCTATTTTTAAACTGTTAATAAGAGAAAGCGATATTATAATCACCATTATCTGTTGACCAATATGTCTCAAAGTGTGGTCAGGGAACTGTAGATATCAGAACGAGCTGGGATGTCTGCAAAAAAAAAAAAAAGAAACCCGATGTCCACCCCAACCTATTCAAACAAGCTCTCCAAGAATAGTACCCGGTAATGTTCATTTCTGAATCAAACATCCTTGAGATGTATACAAAGTTTAAGAATGACTGATCCACTTGGTCTTGTGCTAGTACCCGGTAATGTTCATTTCTGAATCAAACATCCTTGAGATGTATACAAAGTTTAAGAATGACTGATCCACTTGGTCTTGTGCTATGTCTCAGTAAATTAAGACTTGTCTTCTAGTACTTTACTCTTCTTTAGTACTTACTTTTCTAATCCTTTACTATGACAGGAGGATTACCCAGTATCGGTATTTTTTATATTCTAGCACTTTTTTAGACCTAGACATTAAACTGATAGGCTCATTCCTATTGTTTCCCCCCTCCCCGCCCCGCAATGGCATTATTTTGACTTTTTCTTCCCCTCTGACCGAGGGTTGGCAAACTATGGCCTTGGTCTGTGGCCAGTTTTGTACAGCCTTAACCTCCAGAAGGGATATGTGTTTAAAGGGCGGTTAAAAAAAAAAGAAGAGGAATATGCGATGGAGACCATACATTGCTCACAAAGCCTAAAATATTTACTTTCTGGCCCTTTACCAACAGTTTGCCAACCCTTGGTAGTCTAAAATTCTCTTTAAACTGGGGGTCTCACAATTTACTTTAAAAAAATTAAGAGAGAACTGATTAGAATCGAAAATACTCTAAACAGATATTTTTTACTACACCTAGAAAAGGGAAGTACCATCACCAAAGTTTCTGTTATACGTATATGCATATGTGTGCACTGGAAAATGATCAAATTGGTTGCAGTGAGAACAGTCTTTGGCGGGTAGGAACGGGGAATAAATAGGGCAATTGGTTAACAAATATTTAGTAAAACTCACACTGAGTAATTTTTACAATAAAGGTGCTTTGGAGACCATAAAACCATATAAAATGATCCCTACCACTCTGAACTTAACGGCTTATTTCATTGCAAAACAAAACTCGAATCTGTTCTGTGTATAATCTACCTTGTTGTAAAGAGAAAACAGAATCATAAATGCAAAGTACTTCAAAAACATTATACAAAATATTTTACTTATACTAACAATATATTGTACTGAACGAATATACGTTCTTTATCAGGTCCCTTAGCCTGCTTTTCTCCAATCTGGGAAACTAGTCCTTTTTTTTTTCTTTGTGTGTGTCCATGTGCATGTGAATGTACTCGTGTGTACATGTGTGTCTCAGGAGCATAAAAGAAGTATATATTAGATGTCTCTACCCCTTCTGTGTCATTCATCATTGGCTTCTCCTGCCCATCTGTTTAAAATATGTACTCTTTTATCCTTTTCTCATTTCTAATAAGAAAAGTATTCGATTAAATTCTTGTGCAAAATGAACAATGAAGACTATGATTATCCTACCCCTGAAAACACTAAAAAGTCCAAAATTAAAATTTTTAAAGTAACAATCTTCCCTTTATCTTCAGAGAGCACTAATTTCCAGTGCTTTTTATGACCGCTTCAGACAAGCTAAAAATACCTTAATTTTACAACACTTTTCAACAATTTTGCAAAGAAAAGAAACAGCATCCTAGGAACATATATAAGGAAATGACACTTTAAAATGGTTTCATTATATGGAATGCACTGCGACACACAAACCACAAGAAGTGTAAATAAATAAAAGCTGGTGCGATGCTGAATGCATGGCTGCCTTACACCACAAAGAAAAAGCACTTGCACATTTGCACACCCGGGTATTTTAGCTTGGGATGCCACAAAGATGGGATTTAGGCACGTTGTGTAAATACAGAAGGCTGTTAATGTGTAAGTGTGTCTGCGTGTGTCAGAGAAAGAGGGTTATAAGCAGAAGAGGTAGGACCTGCCAGGAGCAATTATTTGAGAAAATCCCTTTTTCTTTCCCATTCATTCTTACTAGCTTCAGTATCTGGCACAGTCCTTACAATTACTCACTGGCTTTTCATTCTAGAGACAACCGACAAGCTTTCAGAACTTCCTACAGTGTTTTTCACACACTTTTTTTTTTTTTAAGGCACCAAATCATTCAATATTTGTTTCAAATAAAAAGCAAACCATTAGCCCGTTTCCTCATTCCAAACACCCCACGGACTGCAGGCTAAACGGGATCCTTTGTTGTGTGTCCCAAAATAGTACAACGCGGTATTGCTAAATTGGAAAATAATAGATGACTGTTTCCAAGAATGCCAAAGCTATCACCATAAATTTTGTTCTGCCCCGTGGGTCCAATTTCATGCTCCTTTTAGTGAATCTGCCGTCCTAACAACAGTAAAGCCAATCCGAATTGAACACCCCTCGCCTTTTCGCTTTGGACACTCCATTAATAAATATAAAGGCTGAAAGAGGATGCCAAGTGGGCCAGCTTCATTTATGCACAGTGACATCCGTCAAGGGAAATTTCTCCAACCCCAGTGAAAGTTGTTTCTCAGATGCCCACCCCAAACTCTGCCTCCGAGCCCAGGACGAGAGGGGGCGGGTGGGCAGAGAAGCCTCACCTTTGGGCTCCCCACCTCCAGAGGAGAGGACGAGGGGGAGGGCACAACGAGAGCGCGGAGTAGGAAGGTGGGCGAGCGGGAGAGACAGAAATGGATGCTGAGTGGGTGGGCGCGAAGGGAAGGTAGGGAAGCTGGGGAAGGCAGGGAGAGGTGGCTGAGCCGAGCTGCGGGATCGAAGGGCCGAGGGGGAGCGGCGGGGGTGGGAGGAGGCGCGCGGGGGTCGGGTCCTTACCGTTGAACGCCCCTGCGTCTGCGGCCTCCTCCTCGCCGTTCTCCGAGCCGCTGTGCATGGGCTCCTCGGCGAAGTTGACCCCCCTACTGGGGGTACCGCCCCCGCCGGCGGCGCCCGCGTCCCCCCAGGTCCTGCCCTCATGGCCGAAGCGCGCGGCGCCTTTTCGCTCGTTCTCCTCCTGCAGGCGCGTGAAGTGCTGCAGCGCGAACTCCAGCAGGTCCGCGGGCTGGTGCCTCAGCACCTCCACCGTGAAGCCCTGCAGCAGCTCCGTCAGTCCCGCCGGAATCTCGATGCTCATCCTGCCTCCCCTGCCAAAGGGCGCCGGGGGCGCCGCCCTCGCCCCCTCCCCGGACCGGCCTCGGGCCCCGCGGCCGCCGAGCGAGCGGAGACGACGCTGGCTGCGCTACCCGCTGCGAACGCGGCGCACTGGGCCCCGGAGGCCCGGCTGGCCCGGCCCGCGGCTCCCGTCGCGCGGCTGCTCCGTGCGGCTGCGGCGGCTGAACGAGTACGGCCTCGGGAGAGCTGGAAGCATCTCCAGCTCCTCCCGCTCCCACCGCGGCCGCTCCTCTCCCCTTCCTGGGCCGCCCCGCCCCCGCCCCGCCGCGGAGCGCGGGAGGGGGCGCCAGCGCGCCCCACGTGACCCCAGGAAACCATAGCAACCTCTGCCTGCGGGCGCCGGGTGCCTGGACAGCTGAGGGGCTGAAAACGCAGGCGGGCGCCGGCTGGCTGGCTGGGCGCGCTGCGAGGGGCGCGGTCCGGGGCCATCCCCCGGGTCATCCCCGGGCCCAGGCGCGCCTGGCCGTCTACCTGTCCGCACGCCCCGGAGCGGGCGGGCCACTCGGCAGAATTCCCACGCGTCATTCACCAACGGAGTCCACGCAGAGCTGGCGCCACTCGATTTGCCCTGAAACTTCGGCCTCCACCTCGGTAGCGGCATTTTATTTTCCTCCGAGAATCTAGTTGGATTTATAAGTGTGGGTGATGTCTTTTGTTTAAAGTCGTATAGCGGTACTGGTTATCTTTTGGACAAAGAAATAATGCCCCATCTTTGTGACACCTTTTTTTTTCTTTCGCCACATTTTATCCAGTCTTTCTCCATCCATCCTGTTTTATTGTTTTGCTTCACTGATACTATCCCATTGTCCACTTTATGCAGTTACTACTTGTTAAGACAAATGTGCCATTTATTGTTAGGCACTTAAAGTTAGTCGATGCCCTTCAAACAGGATGGTGCAGCAATTTGAATAAACTGTCAGTGTCAGGACAGATGGCCCTCAAGCAAAAAAACCTTTGCCTGATTAAACTGTTACTGTTTATTTTTTAAAAGTTCCCTTACGCTTTCAGTGGTTTTGAATTATATCTCCAAAAATAGGAATATGTACTTCACTATAAAGAGAAATAGGATTCGAGATGTGTGCTTTAAAGAAGTCCTGGACTTTGAAATGAGGCTTATTCTGCGAATGTTTCCGGTTTTGAATTAGAAAATGTCTTTTGCCAATTAAACGGTATTTTAAAACACATCATTTTTTACCATGACCATCATTGTAAAATAAAATATCTCAATAGCAAGCTCACTTAGCTTATCTTTCTACCCACACACACAAAAAAGTACATACATGGTTCAGAAACGTCAAAGACTAAAAATCAAGATGTAACAAACTAGTCCCTTTAATAAAAATACATTTTGACATTAATCCTTTGTTTATGACACAACTTATATTCACTCCATGAGTGAATGTTTTCTTTATTTCCATTTTTTAACTTCATAATAATATGTTATTTTTAAATATAGTAAGGTACTTCTAATGGTAAGGGTCAAGCATTTTAAGAATTAAGCTTTTATGAAATACCATGATCCTCACTTCATGGCCCACAATATTAGTCAAACTCTAACCATATAAATATTATATAGACCATATAAACATTATTATCTTTATAGACCCAGTAATTTAAGACAAGTTTGCATCATCTTTCTTCATTTATGATGATGTTTTTATTAAGATTAACAAGAAAATACAAAATATAGTAGCTTAAACAAGATAGAAGTTTATTTCTCTGTAATGTAAATGCAAGCAGCTCAGGGCTGGCATGGTGGTTCTAGGATCATTAGGCACCCAGCCTCCTTCCAGCTTGTTGCTATGTAATCCTAAATTTGTTGTCCAAAGTGCTGCTCTACCTTCCTTCTACATCCATATTTCAGCCAAGAGGAAAGTGGAAAAGAGAAGGGAACCTCCCCTCCTGCCACATACACATTCCCCGTCTAAGGACACTTCCAGGAAGTTAAACACACCAATTCCTCGTATATCCTCTTGGCCAGAACTTAGTCAACAGCCACACCTATGGTGTGACAGATTGCATTTTCCAAAGGTGGCTTCAGAAATCTCACCTGTGCCATGTGCTCTTCAACAGTGTGATCTTGCCACTCCCCCATCAAGAGTTGAAGCCTTAATTGCCCTCCTCTTGAATCTGGGTGGGCTTGTGACTGCTTGGATAGAAGTCGTGCCAGCATGACAGAAGCAGCCATCCGTGTGATGCCCCATCCCAAATCTTTGAGTATAATAAAAAGCTTGTTTTCAGCCTCTACATTTTGAGGTAATTTGTTACTTTCCACAACAATAGTAACTCAAATGCATGGCTATAAGGAAAGCTTGGGAATTTGAGCTTTATTTTGAGCAGTCTTGTGCCAAGCAAACATTTGGAGATGCAGGAGAACCAATTCTGGGAGCAATAATCAGTGTCTGCCACAATGCTTAACACCCTTTCCCCCAGGAATGACAGAAGAAAAACATTATGTTTCCCCAAACATTAACAAGAGCCATATTTCAAAGTAGCATCCTATATTTTGTGTTTCAAAATGCCATTATTCCTTTTCATAGATTTACTGTATGAAGCACGGTAGATGGGTCTGTCATCAACCACAATGCCAGGGTCACGTGGCTGTCATTTTTTCAAGGGTATAGAGGTGAGTCAAACATGAAATGCATAATTGGATTGGATGACCTATATGGTCTCTTCCATCTTGGGATATTCTACAGTAGTATAATATTAAAAGAAGACATGTTGGATTTAAAACATCTTTGCAAACAGCTCTCTGATAACAATTTTTATTTGCGTCCGTTCTTAAATCAATAACCATGGCCTGAAAAAGTAAAGCTTGATCCTCATATTCCTATTAGGTTAATATTGTTCTCAGAACAAACATTCACTTCTCAAATCATATTCTGGCTTTATTCACTATCCCATAACTGTTTTGGTAATATTATATGATTTCCCTTGCTGTCATTTTCAGAATATTTCCTTTTGAATGTTGAAGTACAGTGACAGTGACTTCTGAGGACCATTTATCTTTGATTTCTTTAAAAGAACATCATTGATATTGATTCTTTGGTTGTTGATTTACAAAGCAATTTTCACTAGTTCCTCAGAGAATCAGAAGCAATTGCAAAAGGACTCAGAGTTCAGCATTGGAATGAAATAAGAGTGCTGCCAAATTTGTTTTTGCACATGGGAAATTAAACAGATATTAGACAGAGACATCAGTTTGTTGATATGCTGCAGCTAAAACAAGACAACAGCATGGAGCAGCCAATAGTTTGGGCAACGTTTACAATGGATAATAATAACTATGGCCAGTCAATCATACAGCACTTCTTATCAATAACTCATATATTAACTATTGATTATGTAATACATCAATAGATATATCCTGATCAAGCCTCTTTGGTGCAAGAAATATATACCCACTCAAGGAAAAAAAAAGTAGGCGAATTGAAAGGACACAGGGGCTGTGCTTGCACAGGGCCCACTGTGGCTATCACTCTTAGTCTCATATACCTTTAACAGTTCAGCACTGACTACAGTTTTGGTGTCTCTAGTTCATATTCTCAAGAGAATCCAGTGGGATTGGCTGGCTTGAGTGAGAGGTTCTCTCCTGGTTCAGTCAGTGTGGCCAGTGGGGTGCAGGATAAGAAAATGGTCAGGTACAGAGGAATGGATAAAGAAGATGTGATATGTATGTGTGTGTGTATATATATATATATATATATATATATATATATACACGCGCGCGCGCGCGCATGCACACACAATGGAATATTACTCAGCCATAAAAAAGAATGAAATAATGCCATGTGCAGCTACATGGATGCAACTAGAGATTATCATACTGAGCAAAGTAAGTCAGACAAAGAAAAATACCATATGATATCTAATGTTGAATCTAAAATATGACACAGATGACCTTATCCACAAAACAGAAACAGACTCATAGAAAACAGACTTGTGGTTGCCAAGGGGGGGGGGGGGGTTGGATTGGGAGTTTGGGATTAGCAGATGCAAACTATTATATATAGAATGGATAAACAACAAGGTCCTACTGTATAGCACAGGGAAATATATTCAATATCCTGTAATAAACCATAATGGAAACAGAAAAAAATAAATAAATACTAAAAAATAAAGAAAGTGGTTAGGTAGTACAAATACATGACAAAGCCTGCCTCTTCTGTAGAGAGTGAAGTCCCAAACATGGGCACTGTCGGTGGTATAGGCACCACACACTTATATGCTAAAAGATGGTCACCTCATAGGCTGAAAATCTTGTAAACACTTGCACTGAGACAAGATAAAATGTTTAATCTCTAGATGCAGCTTTTCAAAGGATTGCCTCTAGAAGACCAATGGTTCTCCAACTCTAGGGAGCACCAGAAACACTTGCAGGACTTGTTCAAATACAGTGGCTGGCCCATACCCCAGATTTTCAGATTCAGTAAGTCTGAGGAGGAGCCTGAGAATTTGCTTTTCTCTCAAACTCCCAGGTGATGCTTATACTGTGGGTCTAGGGACCACACTTTGAGATCCTCTACACCAGATTCCCCAGGGAAGGGTTTACACACATACCATATGCCTTCTGAGAAAACAACTGTTTGAAGTAACTTTTTTGCTTAACGTCAGAGCGTAAGTTTTTCTTTGGCTAAATGAGGACTAAAAGCAACTTCATTATTCTGTTCTCCTTTAAGGGCTCTTGCAAAGTTAAAGAGATTCTCAAAAGCAATAGAGGATGGGTCCTGAAATGCTACATTGCATAAATAGAATGTGGGTTTCCTGTTAAGGACTAGGGTGGACTCTCAAGTTTATCTCTGCTTCCCGAAACTCTACTAAAATAATGGCTAAAGGAATGGGGAAAATAAAACTATAAACTCATAAGGACAAAAGAACCATAATAAAAATTTTACATAACAATAAAAATTTTAATTATTCAGCTTTCAAAAGGAAGGAAATTCTGCCACATTCTACAACATGGATGAACCTTGAGGATGTTATGCTAAGTGAACTAAGCCTGTCACAAAGGACAAACACTGTGTGATTCCACTTGTATGAGGTATGGAGAGTAGTCAAAATTCCTCAAAACAGAAAGTAGAATGGTGGTTTCCAGGAGCCTAGGGGAAAGGGAGATGAGGAGTTGTTTAATTTGTAAAAGAGTTTCAGTTTTGCAAGATGGAAACATTCTGGGGTTGGTTGCACAACAATGTGAATGTACTTGACGCTACATAGACTTAAATATATTTAGCACTCCTGAACTATAGACTTAAGAATGGTTACGATGGTAAACTTCGTTTTGTGTATTTTATCACAGTTAAAAACTTAAAAAAATTTTTTTAATTAAAAGAAAGAAACAGGAGAAGAGACAAGAGAGCAAGTGACAGTTGTCTACCAGAACTATGGAACTAACTGAGCAAACTAGAGAATGCTGGAACACAAGCTCGGGTGAGAGGTCGGTGAGAGGAAGCCAGCAAGAGGCAAGATCACTTCTGTGTCCCAGGACTCAGAAGCAGAGAATCTGAAGACACTGGGTGCCCCTGAAGGGGGAGAAGGAGCAAGGGTTAGTGAAATGTTTGTAACGGGTGTTGACAACACTCTCCACTCTCGGGCCCCTCCTCTGCAGAGGCGGGCAACCGCTCTCCTTCAGTCCCAGCAGGAGGTGGAGGCGTTGACTTTCTATAGAGGTTGGCACAGCTGATTGTGGGGATAAGGTTCTCTACTGAAAGGAAGGGGACTGATTCTGATTTGGTGAACTACTTATCAGTGGCCTCCCTCCCCTACTGGACTCTGCAGATTCTGATTTGGACTCTGCAGATACCCTCCTAGGCAGGAAATCAGAGGATTCCTTTTTAGGGAACTGACCAACCCAAGAAACAAGACCTACAGATGCTGACATTTGAGGTTCCCTTGGTGAAAAACTTAGCTCTCTGTCTTTTCACCCTATTTGAAGTTCACCAGCCAATAACCACCCCCACCCCTACACACCTCATAAACATGAATTCAGGTAGGAATCACCCAATGTCCAGGGAAAACTTTTAGTTTGAAAGACTGAGATGAAAATAAATGAACTAAAAAAATAAACTCAGAGAGGTGAAGGCTGCAGCGAACAGAAGAAAAATCAAGAAGCACTTTAATATCTTCTGATATAATAAAAATATAACATTTGTTTATCAGATACTGTTCTAAGCATTTTAAGTCTAATAACTCATTTAATATTCACAAGGACCCTATGAGATATAAATATTATTATACTACAGATGAATAAACCAAGGCACAGAGAGGTTAAGTCATTGCCCAGGATCACACAGCTCACAAATAGTACTGGGATGGGACCCTAGGCAGTCTGGCTCTTTAGCCAGTCTTCTGTATTTGAAAGGAATAAGAAAGAACTCTCAGAAATTAAAACTATGATAGCAAAAATATAATCTATCAAAGGGTTCAAGATAAAGTTGAAGACATCAGAAAATAGAACACAAAGAAAAAAATCTAGAAAATGGCAGAGGAAAATAAGGAGGTTAGAGGATTGATCCAGGAAACTCAATATCTGAATAATAGGAATTCAAGAAAGAAAACAATGAGAAATGGATAAAATTGTTAAAGAAATCATATAGGAATATTCGCCAGAGTTGAAAGATATGAATTTCTACACTGGAGAGGACCAATAGGCAGGCCCATGGGACAATAAATGAAAACACTCTCACCAAGCCTATAATACTGAAATTTCAGAACAGTAACAAAAACAGAAGAGTATAAAAACAAAGAAAATCATCAGACTAGTTAGCAGCAGCACTGGATGCTAGAAAACAATGGAACAACATCTTCAAAATGCTGAAGGAAATTATTTTCAACCCGGAATTTCTGTATCCAGCAAAATAAAGGTAGAATAAAAGCAGTACGCCCTCTCACTGCTTCAAAATGCTGAAGGAAATTATTTTCAACCCGGAATTTCTGTATCCAGCAAAATAAAGGTAGAATAAAAGCAGTACGCGGGCCTCTCACTGTTGTGGCCTCTCCCGTTGCGGAGCACAGGCTCCGGACGCGCAGGCTCAGCGGCCATGGCTCACGGGCCCAGCCGCTCCGCAGCATGTGGGATCCTCCCGGACCGGGGCACGAACCCGTGTCCCCTGCATCGGCAGGCGGACTCTCAACCACTGTGCCACCAGGGAAGCCCTCTTCACTTAGTTTTCAGGACACTACTTTTCTTCGTTCTCCTTCTCCCTCATGGCCATATCTTCTCAGTCTTATTTTCCTGGATATGTCTAATCCATCTGTCCTCTAAATGTTGAAGCACCCCAGATAGCTTCTTCCTCCACACTCACTTCCCAGGTGATCAAGCCCAGTGGCTTTCAATACCATTTATATTTGAATGATTCTCAAATTTCCATCTCCAGTCCTAATCTCTCTCTGAACCCAATACCTCTATATCCAGCTGCAGCGAGATGTCTAATAGGCACCTGAAACTCACCACGTCCAACACTGAACTCACTATGGGTTTTACTCAATATTTACTGAGTAAAAAGGAAGAAGGAAAGGGAAAAGAAAGGAAGAAGTTGTTTGGGGGAGGGGAATGCACACAGAAGGAAGGCTAAGGGAATTCTTAGGATGATGGTGAAGAAGGCCTGAGATAGCAACTGTTTGCAGGTCTAGAGATCGTCCAGGCCCAGTTGAAGCAGGAAATCAGAGACATACAGAAGGAAATCCCCAAGGAAGAAGAAAGGCACTGACAAATTATCTAATGTGCTTGATTATACTGAGAAAACTACACCTCTGGCAGAGAGTTTGGGAAATGAATGAACAATAGTTTAAGAGAAAACTACACAACTGAAGAAAACAGCAAGATCTACTCCAGGGAAAACAGAAGGTTGAACAAGAAAGGAAAGAAAACCAAAGAACACTATGTGACTTAGCCATGAGCAATATTTATGTAGTCATAACAATGAGAACTGATTCAACCAAAAAGTGTGGTATGACTATATTGGGCAGAAAAAGAGAAAAGGGATGAGTGCATCTGCGTGTGTGTTTATGTGTTATGGAAGCATGGCATAAGTGCACTAAATCCTGACATTCTGTAACAGGAAGTCAATAGAAATATCTAATGGGAGAATCAAGAAATAGTTAACATATATATTATTTAGAAATATGTCATTAAGTAGCAAAAGAAATAACTTAAATTTAACTGCAAGTGGTTGTTTCCAGCAACTGGGAATGACCTACACATACTATTGATACTTTCTTTGTTAAACTAACGAGTATGAATTACTATGGCAGGTACTAAGTTACAGGGATTCCCACATTTCATATAACTCTTTCTTCTTTTTCTGGGTTCAGGAGATCATACAGCTGTGATTTTCCAGTCCTTATTTAGTGGACTGAACATCTCATGGGAAAACCCAAACCTGCATCAAATTTCATGAATTTTAGAAATCGATTGCTCCTAAGACAGGTAGCTACTTTTTACAGGGAAGGACCTTCAAGGTATTCATTCTCTAAATATCCTATTTATTGTCTCACTGAGTTGAATGTTTATGAAATTTTCCTTTGTTTTATAATATCTTATTCTACTTCAGTTATGTCCTTTTGTTGTTCCTCATGTTCTGTCTCCAATTTAGTTACTCCATTGTCACTTGTGAAATTCAAGAACCAAGGTTCCCAGGTGTAGAATTCTCTTGCTAATCAGCATCCTTCTGGGATCGAATGTTCCATTTTTGCTTTCAGTCCTCTTAGAGCTAATGTGTGCTTTATTTGAAGAAAAGTTTTACCCTTTACCCTGCTTCAGGGTCACAGTATCTTTTGTTTGTCAAACCGCATGGTCAAGAAAATTCTAGTTGGCCTTTTTCTTGTCAACAGAAACAAATTACACATGTATCAAAGCAGAAGGGGATACTTGGAGGTGTTTAAATTACATTTTATTTACCATTTTAAAGGTAGATCTTCTGTATTTTCCAACTCTCTTTTACTGCCCAAGTTCCAGAATTTGTAAAAACACATATAAGCCAGGCCTACATGGCAAACAGAGAGAGAGCTATCATTTTTGATAGACTCGGGGTCATTCAGATCTTTTTGTGCATGAATGTTTTTGTTCATCCGCAGTTAGTCCTTGATGTTATCCCTCAGCAGAGGACTCCAAAATGAATTAGATTTTTAATTCAGGCGTCTCTTTTAACCAGCAAACCCACAATTTCATTCACCTGCTGGAAGACTTTGCATGGCTATGTTGCCAACACCTCAAATTCAATCACCAGACTTGTCAGAAACAAAAATTAAGCTCTGGCCCCACAGAATTGTTCTTTCCCCTTTGTTCTCTATATCCCTAAATGGCATCATAACACCTTCTAGTCATTGGCTTACAGTCACTGTTGACCTTTGCCTCCCACATCACAAAGTGGATTAGCTGTCAAATCCTGTTGATTCTATTTCCGTGCTGTCTTGCTGCCATTTATTCCCTCTCTGCCGTTCCTAATGTCTCTGTTTTAGTATGCTCAGGCTGCCATAACAAAATACCATGGACTGAGTGGCTTAAAGAAGAGAAGTTTATTTTCTCACAGTTCTGGAGGCTGGAACTCTGAGATCAGGGTGCCAGCATGGTCAGGTTCTGGTGAGAGCTCTCTTCTGGCTTGTTGACAACCTCCTCACCAAGCCCTCCCATGGCCTTTCCTCAGTCTGTGTGCTTGGAGAAAGAGGATAATCTCTCTTTCCTTCTTCTTATAAGACCACCAATCCTATTGGATTAGGACTCTATCCTCATGACCTCATCTAACCTTAATAACCTCCTAAAAGCCCTATCTCCAAATACAGTCACACTGGGAGTTAGGGCTTCAACATAGATATTTTGGGATGACACATTTCAGTCCATAGCACTGTGCCAGGCTGGGGCTTTGTCACTTCTTTCCAGCCAACTGTCTTCTAATTAACCATCTTGTCTCCAGTTTTTCCCATTTCTTGTTACACATTATTTTGAAAAATCTTTCCTGGATACATTTCTGTTTATGTCCCTTTCTGCTAAGAAAAAAAAAAAATCTTCCAATGACTTTTTGTATCCTGGAGAATAAAAGCAAACCTCATTATCATGAAATTCAAGGACTTTGATAATCTGATTCCAACCTAATTTCCCAGCTTTAGCTCAAAGTCCCCATCATGGCATTTACACCACAGCCAATCTGGGCCACTTGCCTTTCTCTTAAAGTACCTTTCAATTTCCTGCCTCCAAACCTTCACTTACTATTTTACTATTACTATTTTACTTACTATTTCCAGGTTTGCCCCACCTGGAAACCCTTACATATCTTCACCAGTTAAAAATCCTACCTCTTGGTCAAATGCCACCCCTCATTCATGAAAACTTCTTTGATCCCCTGGCCAGAAGTAACCACTCCCTATTTTGTATATCCTTTTGTATTTGTATTATAACTTTTTATTTTATTTGTGGAATTATGTGGTCTCCCTCTGGAAAATAATCTGCTAGGAGAAAGAGGTCATGGCCTGGCTTGCATATGATACAGCAGATCCTTGCAGGGCTTAATACCTGCAGACATTCAGTGAATATTTGTTAATATGAACCATGAATCTATTAACGGGAATTATAATATTTCATAGTCAAATCGACATAAGATAGTATTTGAATCAGTGATTTTCAAGCTATGTTAATTGGAGCCATATTCTATTCCATACCTCAGGCTTTGACAAAATATTTTATTTGAAGAAAGGGTTTTGTTGCCAAATATTTTAAACCATTGATCTTACGCAACTCCTTTACTTTGTAAACGAGGAAAATGAGGCCAGGTGGAGATTAAAAATGACATTCCCAAGGTTTCCCAGCTATTTAGTAGCAGAAACAGAATCACCAAGATATATATATAAACTGCGTCAACTGGAAAGGTGTATTTGTAGAGCAGCTTAGTGACCTCATCTTTTCTAAGATATTACCGTGCTACCAGGAAAATGAAGATAACATCTGAAACGAATCATAGTAACTCAAGTGAGGGCACCTAAGGTTAAATCTTGTTAAATCATTTCTTGCAGGCACTGTTTGGTACTTCAAGACTGGGCAAGATCTTGTTTTCTCACGAAATGTGTTATTTTCCATGGATCCTAATAGAATAAGCCTGTCGTCTTAAAAGGCTGGACACAAGCTAAAAATCACAAAAAAACTCTACAAAATGTAAGGATTGAGCAAAGATTTGAACATATAGTGTTCCCCATGATTTCTCAGAGACACTGTCATACTAGGATCATGCAATAATTAGGAAATCAAATATATTTACTGCTTGTGTATGCTTGCATCTATGACAATGTTAATATCATAATGGCATTTCTAGCTGTTGCTTAGTTCTTGATTTTTTAAAAATTTCTTTTAAGGCAGGCCCGAAGTTCACAAGGTCTCCAAAAGATGAGGAAGGATTGAAGAAGCATGGAAAGCTACCAAAATTATTGTTTTAACTGCAATGTTACTTTACAGTAGTACGTCATTCTTAATACAGCACAGCGTGACAAGGCTTATCTATGTATTTAAATAGAACTTGCCACTTAAAGAATGCCTTTTTTGGTATGAAATAATCCAGGGAGGATGGGAAGCTATTGGGAAGAGAGTTTATCATCCACAAGAATAATAATATGTCCAGGAGGCTAGCTACTTCCTGGTCCAATTTATGTATTTAGATTTGATTTCCTATTTTTGGAGTACATCCCAATGAATCAAAAATACTAATGCTGAGAGTTGCAGTAAGCAAAATAAATAAGAATAAGCCTTGAAAGATATTTGAAATGCACCTATCTTCCAGGATTGAAAAATGTGGCAAGTTACCTGTTTGACATAGATTAAGGAACATTTCCTTTAATAGCTGTAGTGGCTCTCTGAGAGAATTCTGCCATGAAGTCAACATTATTTAAAGCACCTACTCTGTGCCAGGCACTGTGCTAGGAGTTCTGTTCACACAAAGGGACAATTAGGATAGAAGTAAAAGGTTCCTGTCCTTACATTCTGGTTAGGGAGACTGACATTACACAAATAAATAGAAAACAAATTACATAATTATGAAGAAATATAGGATGAGTCTGAGAGTGTATAAACTGGGAGACCTAATTAATTTGGAGGTGAGTGGAACTGCGTCCTTCTAGTCGACTGCTGATATGGGGTATAAGCATGCCATCTTCTGCTATTAAATCGAGGCAGAGGATGTTAGCGGCAGGGCCAGAGCAGCTGATAACATTATGCAGATCCCCAGCTTAGAGCCAGAGCCCCCGAGACAGCAGTTGGCAAAACATAGCCATAAAACTACCATACTACCAAAACTACCAAAACTTCCATAAAACTACCTCCCTTGAAATACATCTCCCCACAGTGTGCAGGGACCCTGCTGAGTCCCCCACCAAGCTGGCTTTATTGTATAATTGCAGGAGCCTCTGATTCTAGTGGGTAGGGGGACAAACAGGTCAGCATTAGTCATGAAAAAAATACTTGACAATCTTTTTTTTTTTTAAAGCTGGCCAATGCTTTAGTCATAAGACTTCATAAATGGTTTTAATTTTGTAAATTACTTATTAATTAATTTATTTATTTTGGCTGCGCCATGTGGCATACGGGATTTTGATTCCCTGACCAGGGATCCAACCTGTGCCCCCTGCATTAGGAGAGTGGAGTCTCAACCACTGGACCGCCAGGGAAGTCCCAATATTTTAAATTTAAAACAATTTTTCTGGGTGATATAAAAAGAGAGAAAACTTGAAACACTCACAATTGTAATATTTATCCAAAGCTAATCTTTTCTCTTTTCATTATTTATACACTGATGAGTTTCTTTCATGAAATTCTATTCATTTTATAGTTCAGATTTAATAATTGTTAATATAACAGAAACCTAAATTTAAATATCTCTACCCACTCTTTATATATTTTGGGGGTTGTTGTGCATTTTTATTTTTACCCAGAATTTTCTTCCTAAGGCTTGAATGCACTATTTTATGTCAAATAATTCCTTAAAAAGCTAACTTATTTCTGTGTTCTTGTGTTCAGTGCTCTGTGTCACACATCTCCTGATTGACCTACCCTCTTTTTTCTTCCTATTTTTTATTTGTCATAGTTCTCTGAACAGAAGAACTCTATTAACCCTTTGTTCTTCATTCACGACTTCTGGAAAACTTGGCTACTTGGCTTTCCACGAAAAGTTATTTCTGAGTCTATCCATCTTTTTACAAATTTAGACCCTGAACACCTACAATGTCACCATTTTCATCGACCATCAATGTTCTATAGAGAGCTGTCACATTCTACCCTTGATTCAAGGTCAGTCTCCACTGGCTAATCTCTTTTACTCATGCTTCCTGAGTTCTGAGTTCACTGACATCCCTCATGCCCATCCCACCATTCAATTTTCTCCACTCAATTTACAAGTAGCTTTTACCTTTTTTCTTTAAGTTTCCTGTCAGTTATCCAATCCTCTTCAGTTTTAGAAAAGTTGAACACATCCCTTTAAAATATGCACTATCATGTCATGGCCCAGCCCTAATGAATGTTCCTTCTCTTTTTTGGAAGTTGTAAGAGGAAGATTGCAATGCTCACATATGCCATAAACCACAGTAAAGCCAGACAAAACGAGCACTGAATGCTGACGACTAGGTTTGGGCACTTTACCTTTCTGGGTCTCAGTTTTTTCAACAAAATGAAGGAATTAAATACTAGGTAATCTCTAAGGTTCTTTTTAGATCTAGAGTTCTATGATTCTGGGTATGTTTCAATAGAAATACTTCACATCCTATTCAATGGACATAGATGTTATAATTTAAACTCTATAGGAAATCAACTCTGTTTAACATTCTCTTTATTTAATATCTCTTCCAATTTTGTTTTGCCTTCTTTCACCTTTTAAAAAATCTTACTTTTAAGATTCTAATAAAAATTTAATTTTCTTTTCTCATTTTAAAAATATTTTTTCCTCTTCTTTGCCTCAATCACTCTATAGTTGCTTACGCTGGATCTAGACCTACGTATTTGTCACCAAAATGAAAACAGAATCCATCTGTTCTTGTCATCCTTATAATAATATTATTTTGGTAGA
>NW_006780202.1:734701-742537 GCF_000442215.2 Lipotes vexillifer | reverse complement strand
CTTTCCCTTATTTATACAGTGTACTGGCCTTAAATCTGTGGCACAATTTTTAAAAATAATATTTTATATAATAATACATGATATTATTTGAAAAACAAGAAAATACTAAGAAAATATTAGAATTTCCCATATTCCCTATATCCAGAGACAATAGCTGTTATTTTTTAAAACAAGTTTGGGATCATACTTTATGTATTATTTTCTCCTGATTTCTTGATCCACCGAACAGATTGCTTCTACCATTTCTAATTCTGTCCTCTTTATTTATATAGTTGCACTTTTCTCTAAATAAGAGATTTCCAATCTTTAATAGCTCTCTGTTTTCACTGATTATGCACAGAAAATTTTGCTTATTAATGTTTCATTAGCATTTTACCATGGAGTATATTTTCAGAGTTTCAATTGTTATGCATATTGCAGAGGGTTGCATGAATATTCTTGCCTTATTTCAAGCTTTATCCATAATGTATTGGAATTCTAATCACATTTTTCTAGCGTTTTTATGTATTTCACACAGTTAGAAGGCAACCCATATGCTGACTCTATTTTTAAAAGATTTATGTCTCGTATTGACGATTGTCTCTTCAGATAAAGGCACCATTCAAGCTCTTTTTGGTCATTCTGTTATTGATTTTAAGATACTCGAAAGTCTAGTCTGTCATCTTCTTTTTGCAGCATAATTTTAGGCATGAGGTATTATTCTGTCGCTTGCTACTACTAGTCTTTGCAATAAAATTACGAAAACTTTTAAATCTGAATCAAAAAGTGTGGAGCACCTCCAATTACCGCTATTCTTTTGTTAGCTTCCTTCAATGAAATAGTCAAAGGCACTGGTGTAATGGATTTTATTATTTCCCTTTTCTCCAGAAGCAAACCGAATCTATCTGCCAAAGGCTTATTTTAACAGTAGGGGAATTATTTGCAAATGCAGTGGTAAGTCAGTCTGTTCCAGGAACTCTCTTTTTCCTCCTGAACTTTATTATGCTTTCTAACTCTCAGAAGTTTTCCTCTGCCACTGAAAATACAGTCTCCCATTAGGAAAATAAACAGTACAATCCCAGAGCATTAGAAGGAGTCCTGTTTCATCCCCTAATACTTGCATAATCCTAAGAGGCTCTCCTTTCAGAGCTGGACTGCATGGGCATGAATCACGCCCTAGCAGTCTCGGTGTCACTCACAAGTTATTGCAGACTTCTCTTTTCTCTGGGGAAAAAAAAGCCCAACATTAGGCTAAACTCTCCTATTGTTTTCATCTTCTCTTTTTACTGATATTTCTTTACTTACTTAGTTCCTACTTTCTTACTCATCCAGCTAGCTATCAAACCAAGGACCAATTTCTCCTCCATCCAACTTGTCTGACTCTCAGTAAAACTTACTAAAGTCAGTGCCCTCTTTTACCTTTCCCAAACTAGGTTGACTCATTTCTTTTTTTTTTTAATTGAAGTATAGTTGATTTACAATGTTGTGTTAATTTCTGCTGTACAGCAAAGTGACTCAGTTATGCACATATATGCATTCTGTTTTTATATTCTTTTCCATTATGGTTTATCACAGGATAGACTCATTTCTTCTTTAATTTCAGGGATTTCTTCTTCTTGATTGACCCCCACTCCTTCGGCTGCCTCCGTGGTGCTAGGCGTGCCGACTCCCGGCCTCCTCCTCAACATCTCTGTCTCCACTCTCCAATCTCACACATGCTAGGTTAGGCATTTCACTTTATGACTCTTATGATTACAAGCACAACGCGCAGCTACTCTCTTATCACATGTCCTTGCTTGTTTGGGAGCAAGTTATTACGTTTTATACGACCATGTTCGAAAAATTCAACTTCAGTTTTTTTTTTTTTTTTTTAGTTGTTGGGGGTAGAAGTTTATTAATTAATTAATTTATTTTTGCTGTGTTGGGCCTTCATTTCTGTGCGAGGGCTTTCTCTAGTTGCGGCAAGCGGGGGCCACTCTTCATCGCGGTGCACAGGCCTCTCACTGTCACGGCCTCTCTTGTAGCGGAGCACAGGCTCCAGACGCGCAGGCTCAGTAGTTGTGGCTCACGGGCCTAGTTGCTCCGCGGCATGTGGGATCCTCCCAGACCAGGGCTTGAACCCGTGTCCCCTGCATCAGCAGGCAGATTCTCAACCACTGTGCCAGCAGGGAAGCCCCTCAACTTTAGTTTTTATATTTATTTGTCTTTAGCTTTTCTTTCCTCCTTGATGGTGGTCCATAGTTGAGTCTGAGAAGATGAAAGCTGAATGGAAAAGGAATCAGACTAGACGAGAAATAATCCACACTTAGGAGGAATGACGTCCATAAATATCAGAATCAGGAGAAAGTTCAGAGGGCCCCCTCATCCTGTGTGAAATGTAACGTAAATCCACAAAAGGAGAGGTTCATAGGGAGGCATTTATACTTAGCAAGAAGGACTTGTTTCTTTCATGAAGACCCAAACCAGCAAATTAACTGACAATATGATCAACTGATTTTCATTCAGACTGAATCTTTTGTTGAGATGGGTAATTACTGTCACTTTGGTTATTTTATGGGGGCTTACGTCTCTGATGGTCATCCCCTCCCCAAATATTAACACTCAACTAGCAGAACTTCCTTTGCCTCTAGGCTCCCAGATCTTCCCGCAAAGACAGTCACAAGGATTTTAGATGGAAGGATCAACTCTTGGAGCTTGGAGGCAGTTTTAAGAAAAAAAAAAGATGATAGAGAACTCAATATTTTTTTAGTCTCTCTCTCTCAGTATACATACGTGTGTACATATGTATGTATATATAAATATATATTTTATATATATGAGTGAAATTATAAATAATGAGCATATTCTCTTGACTTCAGAGATTACTGCCATAAAGAGTAATCATATTCTCCCACAAAATCTTCTCCCACAATCATAAATAGAATATTGGGCTTGTACAGACCATGATCTGATCGATGTGATCAGAGTGGCACTTTGCATGTTTTAAAATTATAAAACATTTTTTTCATATATTCTTACAGAAACCACGACATTCTGTGCTCCAAATATGTTGATTTGGCACCTCCCTAACTCATTGGGCTTCTGTGGTTTTTAGTTATTCTCTGAACATTTTTGTCTGTGCTGTGCAAGAATGTTTTATAAGCAGCATTTTTTTCTGATTACTCTTTCTCCCTTTTTTCTCTTTTTCTTCCTTCCTTCCTCTTCTCTACTGTATTAACTATTGCTATGTAACAAATTACCCTCAAACTTAGCAGTTTAAAACAACAAATATTTATTAGCTCATAATTTCTGTGGGTTCGGAATTCAGGAGAAACTTAGAGCGGTGGTTCTGGCTCTGGACGGAAGTCAGCTGCACTTTAGGGCTGCAGTCATCTGAAGGCTGTGCTGGGGCTGGAGAGTCGGTTTCCAAGATGGTGCACTCAAAGGGCTATTGGCAATTGGTCCTAGCTCCTCTCCACAGGTTTACTTGAGTGTCCATACAATATGGCAGCTGGCTTCCCCCAGAGCAAATATCCCAAAGAAAGCGCAAGGAGGAACTCACATTTCCTTTCATGAGCTAGTCTTGGAAGTGCTACACAATCTTTTCTACCATATTCTGTTCATTAGAAGCAAGTCAGTAAATCCAGCCTACACTAAAGAGGAGAGGAATCTAGCTCCACCTCTTAAAGGGAGAATTATTATTACCAAACCAAACTTGGGTCCTCTCACCCACATGCAGTAGAGCCAATGTACCCTACGAGGAGTCCAGGACAGCTAGTGCTCAAAAAGCCCGAACTCCCAGATGTGTTTCAACAAAGCAGTTTTAAAGGACAGGCGAGGGAGGGGAGTTCCAGGGTTTGTGATCAGCTCGTGCAAAATACTCTGATTGGTTGATGGTGAGGTAACAGGGTGGTGTCACAGGGGTTAACATCATTAATCCTTAGGCCTGGCTGCTATGTGCTCTGGGTCTTCAAGTAGCTAAAGTCTTCCATTTAGCGAGGGTTTTAGCATCTGTAAAACCACTCAGGAAATGTGCATCAGATACTGCTATCTAGGTACTTCAGAGAGGAGCTACAGCAGAGGATATAAGGGAAGGACCTGTCCTGGGAAGATGGGGTCCTGCTTGGTTACATTATCAAAGAAATTGTGGGCATATTTTAAAACCACATCTACCTCCTTCTCCCTCCTTTTTTTGGAATTCTTATTAGATGAAAGAAAACTGTAAAACACCCATGTTGCTGTCTTTCTTCTAGAAACTAAAATAATGTTCCCTGGAAGAAATAGAGTAGCAAAGGACTAAGAAAAAAAGCCAATTTACTCTCAGTTCTCTAGTTAAGGAACTTTGTTATCTTAGGTGAGCCACTTAACTTTACTTGCCTCAATTTTATACATTGTTAAGAAACTTGACACTCTTTAAGCTTCCTTTTAAATTAAACATTCTATTTTACTACAGATGGCCAATAGGCGCAGAAAAAGATGCTCAACATCACTAATCATTAGAGAAATGCAAATCAAAACTACAATGAGGTACCACCTCCCACTGGTCAGAATGGCCATCATTAGAAAATCTACAAATAACAAATGCTGGAGAGGGTGTGGAGAGAAGGCAACCCTCTTACACTGTTGGTGGGAATGTAAATTGGTAACAGCCACTATGGAGAACAGTATGAAGGTTCCTTAAAAAACTAAAAACAGAGTTACCATATGATCCAGCAATCCCACTCCTGGGCATATATTCAGACAAAACTGTAATTCAGAAAGATACTATGTGAACCCCTGTGTTCATAGCAGCACTATTCACAATAGCCAAGACATGGAAACAACCTAAATGTCCATCAACAGATGAATGGATAAAGAAGATGTGGTATACACACACACACACACACACACACACACACACACACACACACACACAATGGAATACCACTCAGCCATAAAAAGGAACGAAATAATGCCATTTGCAGCAACATGGCTGCAACTAGAGATTGTCATACTAAGTGAAGTATCTCAGAAAGAGAAAGACAAGCACCATATGATATCACTTGTATGTAGAGTCTAAAACGTGACACAAATGAACCTATCTATGAAACAGACTCATGGACATAGAGAACAGACTTGTAGTTGCCAACAGGGAGCGGGATGGGGGGGGTGGAGTGAGAGGTTGGGGTTAGCCTATATAAGCTATTATGTATAAAACAACAAGGTCCTACTGTATAGCACAGGGAACTGTATTCAATGTGATAAATCATAATGATAGAATTTTAAAAGAATGTATGTATATATATATATATATATATATATATATATGTATGTATAACTGAGTCACTTTGCTGTACAGCAGAAATTAACACAACATTGTAAATCAACTATACTTCAATTTAAAAAAATTTTAGGGCTTCCCTGGTGGTGCAGTGGTTAAGAACCCACCTGCCAATGCAGGGGACACGGGTTTGAGCCCTGGTCCGGGAAGATCCCACATGCCGTGGAGCACCTAAGCCCGTGCGCCACAACTACTGAGTCTGTGTGCCACAACTACTGAAGCCCGCACACCTAAAGCCCATGCTCTGCAACAAGAGAAGCCACCGCAATGAGAAGCCCTCGCACCGCAACAAAGAGTAGCCCCCGCTCGCCGCAGCTAGAGAAAGCCCTCATGCAGCAATGAAGACCCAACGCAGCCAAAAATAAATACATAAAATAATTAAATTTACTAAAAAAAATTTTTTTAATTAAAAAAATTTAAAAATACAAAAAAACCCCCACCAAACCCCAAATTCTACTTTACTTCATTTATGTATTTTTCAGGAAAGTAATACTTAACATTTGTTCTTTCACAGCCCCAAAGATTAAATTCCTAGCTCTTTGGGCTTTTATTACTATATAACTAGTTGGCTACATATTTGTGCTCCAGTCTTATTTACCTTTACCTCCCATTGGTAATATATGGGTTCAAAGTAAACACCAACTTATATCATGGTTCCAACAGGGAAGAGACGGCATGTCCAAAGGAGATAATGGAGGAGAGTTTAACAAAGAGACTTTACAATGGTGTGGACAGGAATTAGGGAGACCAATAAGGTACAGTGGGACTAGCCGCACCAGGAACCATTACCACTCCGACGCCAAAGGGGGGAAAGGGGGAGAAATGTCCCAACCTCACTTCCTGCTTCTCTCTGATCTCTGATGTCCCATTTATTGGCCAAACACAACCTTAGCTGGCTAAAGAGTAGACCTAATAAATGGAAAATAGGCAGCACGCCCCCTAACATGAGTTTAAAATTATACTTTGAACATGAAAATCGGAATCATTAAAACATTATGGATAAAACCAGACCTACCTAGAGAGGACCCAGCAGACTGTGAGCATCAATATAATCTGGATCATCTGTGTATCACCTTAGGGGGGGCAAGACTGAATGGCGATTATATCTAAGAAAATTATATTTAGTTAATTATATTGGATTGTATCTAGAGAATGAATGTGTAAATAGAAATAAACAGAAGGATATTGAGAAAGAAAGACTGTGACAGTTTCTCTAGCGGTGACTAGAGGGATGGTGCCCTGACCCATGAACACCAGTATCTTCTGTGAGGCAGATAATGATAGCACATACTGGGCTATCACTGCTCAGTGATACTGGGCATGAAGAGCATCCATCTCTCACCCCTTTGCTGTGACCCATTCTCTTTAGCAATTCTTTGATGGTAATGAAGGAGAAGAGGGCACAAGAGGATGAATGGTCGCGACGTCCCAGGTCTCCAGTGAGTCCCTGAGATGGGCCGCCAGGTGGGGGTCCTTGGCTTTGCACAGGAAAGAATTCAAGAGTTAGCAGAGAGTAGAGTGAAAGCAGATCTACACAGGAAGATACACACTCCACTGACAGAATATGGGCTGTCTCAGAAGGGGAGAGGGCCCTGGGTATGGACTTGTTAGTTTTTAATGGGCTGGGTAATTTCATACACTAATGAGTGGGAAGATTACTCCAACTATTTTGGGGAAGGGGTGGGATTTCCAGAAATTGGACCACCTCCCACTTTTTAGCTTTTTATGGTCAGCCTTGGAACTTTCCTGTTGCTGGTAGGTGTGTCATTTAGCATGCTAATGTATTACAGTGAAGGTATAATGAGACTCAATGTCTAATGGAAGGCAAATCTTCCACCATCTTGGCCCTAGTTGGTTTTAACCAGCTTTTGTTACATTCTGTTTTTCTCAATGACTGTGTCCCCCTTCTCATTCTTTTAACAGTTGTGCCCTGCCCACTTCCTTCCTGTCTCATTAATCCTAGCCCACTTAGATTTGTCTATCATGAAAGAATGTGCTCATCAGGGAATAAAAATCTCCAAATCTTTCATATTTGTTTCTCTTACTATAAATAAATAAATTGGCCTTCTGGTGGTTATGTCTTTGTGAGCTTGACTAAAGTGTGTCCTTCCCCAAGAGATAGATATTGGCATGGGAGCAGGTCAGCTTTCTGTACCTACAAAGCCCAAGGCCCAGCCCCTGGATTGGGGGAACTCCCTGCATGGAAATGAAGCCCGCTCTGTGAGTACCTGCCATGTGTACTTACCTGTCTGGGCTCCACCACAGTTTATTATAATTTCTTGTTTAGTTGTTTGTCTCTGTTGCTAGGCTCTAAGCTCTGTGATTGACTTTCTGGTTTATTGCCAGAGAACAAGATTAATAAACTACTTATTGAAATGAAGGAAGGAAGGAAGGAAGGAAAGAACTTGTCAAGGTGTATATGTGGATCTTCCCAAAAATAACCCAACCTCACTCTGAAAATGTTCTTTACACTGTAGCACCTTAAATTGACATTGTGCTGTGTAGCTTCTCTGAACTCTTACTCTCCCTCTGTACTTGGTTTCCTTGTGAGCATCTTT
>NW_006780202.1:676533-734394 GCF_000442215.2 Lipotes vexillifer | reverse complement strand
CTTTCCCTATTACTTATTTGGAGCACAGTCCTAATCTCTTTTCATCTCAGAGAATAATTTTTTGCTTGTGCTTTACCCTTGTTATTCAGCTTCACCATAATGCTTTCATCTAGGTCTGCTTTGATCATTTTCATTTTTCTTTCTTTCTTTCCTTCCTCGTTTTTTTTTCCTTTTCTTTCTTTTTTATTTTTATTTTTTTGGTAAGTGGGTGTTCAGAATTTCTGGTTATCGTTAGTTTTCCCCTTTTTTGCTCCCACTTGTCTTTCCATTTCTATTCCTTTCCCCTTGCTCTCACTGCCTTAAGTGGTCTTTCTCAAGCCTCTACCCCTTATTTTCTTCTATTTACTCCTCTGTCCATATCAAGTGAGGCACAATTTTTTTCTTTTGCCTAAGCATCTGTATGTTCCTGGTTATGGCTGCTGCCATGCGCTTCTCTGCCTCACTGCTCTTTTCTGGCTCTGAGAAACTAGATTTCAGTTGCCATTTTTAAAAAGTTTTAAAATGCAAATTTTCAAAGACACATAAAAATAGGGAGAATAATAGAAAGAATCCCTATCACGGAGCTTCAACAATTATTAACATTTGCCAGTTTTGTTTCTAGATGTGACCTTCTAAGATTATATGTTACTGAACTTCTCTTTACCTCCAACCTGCAAATATGAAACGGATTGTATTCAAATGCTGTCTGGAGCCATAGAATGTCGAGGCAGAGTCGGCCGCTCACTGCTCTGTTCCCATCACATGCTCTGAACAAAACTCTACTTAGTTAGTTCTCATCCTGCTGTTCTGATACCGTTTATGTTTTTCTTTCTCTGTTTCTCCTAGATTGTGAGTTATTTGAGGCTGAGAGTTTTATCTTTTTCCTTCTATCCCTAGCACCTTGTATACAGTGCCTGGCACTTAATGGCTTTTAACAAAAAATTCTTGAATGAAAGAATGAAAAAATATACTGCAATGACATCTCTATTTCAAGTAAAATATTCAGGTATTCTGGTCTACTCTCATTTATGTCTCTTTCCAACTTTTTTCTCAGAGGCAATGCAGTTTTTCACTTAGTTGATTTAGATTTCATGTTTTGATATAATTCATACAATATCTACAAGGTAACTATCAACCATCTTGTTTCTAAATAATATGAACACCAGCCTTTATGTACTCTTATTATGTGCTGGGCACTGTATGAAGTCCTTTGCAAATGTTATCTCTATTAATCCTAAATCACAAAAGACCATGAATTAGAAACTATTATCATCCCCATTTTCCAGATGAGGAAGCCATGGTCCAGGGAGAACAAGTCACTTGTCAAGGTCACATCACGAATGAATGAAGTCAATATTTAAACCTATATCAATTTGATTCCAGAGCTTGAGCATCTAACCACCATGATACACTGCCACAGAAGTGGTCTTTATCTTTGGTTGGCTTAGTGCTATTTGTGTCTAGCCAACTGCTCTAACTCTTTAGAGTTAGACACTGTGTCCAAAATAAATATGAAATTGCTTTACTCCTAAGGCTCGTCTTGCTCTTTCTGCTCTTTCACCCTTGGCAACTGAATCCTTGCAAAAATTGTCTCTTGAAGTCTTCCCCAGTGAGTTTACAATCTGAATTCCCACACAAGATCCTCCTGCAGGCCCTTGTTGACTACTTTTCATCTTCTCCTGATGACAAATAGTTCATTGGATGACTTCACAATATATTTGCCTTTCCTCCAGAGACTGAAAGTCCTTTCCTTCTCCTTGAGGAAGCACAAGTCCACACTGCCAACAGGACACTTTTTCCATCTTTTTTCTTTACTTTTTGTTCATGAATTCTACTTCTGTCTTTTTCTTACATCATCACTTCAATTAACGTGGTCTTCAGATCTCCCTGTCCTGGGCTCATCGTGATCACGTCTCTGAGCAGTAGAGTGGACATGTGTTTTTATCACTTTGGGGCATCACCTTTCACACCTATCCTTCTCGATCCCTGTGTTCTGGTAGAACTGGCTTCCCCCCAGCTCTACGGGTGAGACCATGAACCAGGCCTGGCCAACCATTTTCTGAATTACTCCAACCATAGTAATTGGATCGGGATGAGCACATGACTGATGATGAGTCAATCAAATCTTTTAAGGGGACTTGTGCTACTAAGCAAGGGTCACGCTTTCCCAAGATTGTAGGGACTGAGGCTGATCTAAGCCCGAAATTGCTGAGGGCCATCTCTGCCACAAATAGAGAGAGCCTGTTTGAGAATGGAGTATTCACAGAGAATACAATGTAGAAAAATGGAGAGACAGATAGTCTTGACCCCATCGTTTAGAGCCTGAATCAAACCATGCATAAGGATGCCTCAACCTATGACTGTGTTAACCATCAACAGAGTAGGTATTTGTAGTGTTATTACGAGAAAGAGAACAGCCCCCTTTATTAAATATACATCCTGTGGTTGATTGGGTGTTGAGGGAAGAGGCAGATATAAGAGCAGAAAGTTTCAAACCATGCCCTGAGCCAGCCTGAGGGGTTCCATAAAAGTTTCTTAGGGGACACCATGGAAATCAGAAACCAGGGCTAAGAAGAGGTCTGTATTTCTTTTCTATACTGGGCTTTAAAATAAGGTTTCTGAAGAAAGGCTCTGTTGCTAACAAAAGCAAAAACAAAAATCCTTTGAAAATTGTTAACGTGCCGTTTATGTTAGTTCTCCTAGAAACTAACTATTTTCTGAATCCTGCTTTGCAGCCCACTTTGGCTGAGTTTATACCCTCAGCTACACAATCATTTAATTGCATTTCGTACTTCTTTCTCTTCTCCCTCTCAGGGATGATAAATCAGGGATTTACTCCACATATTTTTCTCTCCTTTCTCATGACTGTCAGCCAATTCAGATATTCAGCAAAATTCAAATTCAGCAAATATTTATTGAGGACAAGGTAGTGCTATGTGCTGTATTTTGTAACATTCATGAATTCTTTCAACTCCCTGACAGGTGGGTAGCTATTTATATTTGTGTTTAACGAATGAGGTAAAGTGAGCATCTCACAGGTCACAAGGCAAATGGTTGATGGAGCTAGAAAGACGTACTCTGCTATAGTCAGGTATAATATAAAAAGCCTGAAGTTTGGGAACAGACAGGCTTGGGTTTGAATCATGGTTTGTTACTAACTAATTTTTGGAACTTGAACACGTTATTCAAACTCCCCAAGTCTCAGTTTTCTACCGGTAAAATGTAATATTCTCTACCTTGTCATGACATATGTGGATTATATTAAATAATGTGTACAACACATTAGTGTAAAGTTGGCTCAGGAACTGTTAGTTTCTTTCCACTCATCAGGAAATACCTATATTCCTCTCTTCAGGATGATCTGCATGGAAAACAGGTCTCTGTTACATATTTAACTCTCTCTAAATACTGTTTTCCATTTAGATGCTGGGCATGTATAACCTATTGTGCTAGAAGTCATAATATTTAGTCATCTCATTATTGATAAGACTCTTGTTGGCCAGAAGAGAGCAAAGGCCTATTACTGTGGATTCTTAACACTAGGATTCATAGTAGAAAAGAATCAACACCAAATTATTTTTTAGTTTTGAACAAGAAGGATGAAGCGAGGAGGCTCTGAAGATTTTTCACAAATTGCAACTTCTCTTCAGCCATCTGAATCTAGCAATCATTTACTGAATCAACAATTATGGATTTAGGCCTAATGTGCACTAGGCATTGTTCTAGGGCCTGGAGATACAGTGTGAACAAGATGGACCAAATCTGTGCAGGGGATGGAGGTGGATACAGATGATCCATCCATTTTGCCCTCCTGCCCTTTACGGACCTTATGCTTGCTGCAGTAGTTTAGGGCAGGGGCAGCAAATTATGTTTTGTACAGCTGAGCTAAGAATAACGTTTACATTTTTAAAGGGATCCTCTGTAGCCTGCAAAGCCTAAAATATTTACCATCTGACCCTTTACAGAAAATATTTGCTGAGCCTGGCTTAGAGTAACTTATAGCTTCTATCAAGACCAGAGTAAACAGTTTCATGGTTAAATACTAGTCTTTAAAATTAATAATTTGTATTTCTATAAAGCATTATTAAATATTATTTACTATGATTGTTAAACAGTATTAAAGAATATAAAAAATAATGGGTAGTGGGAGGATAGGCCTTTTATAGCAATTTTGTAAGAAAATAATCTTATTTTGTAAGTCATTTCACTATAATGTTGTTTTCCTAGATTCTAACCTCCACATAAAATGTGGACCTTCTCGATCTAGCTTTTCCGGGATTTTTCTGTTTGTTTATTTGTTTTTTTTTTTCCCTCTACCAAAAACAGAGGATTACAAGATGACCTGGAGAAGGGCCATCATGCCCGATGACGATGGGGGGAAGACAGAAGTTACTCTGCTGTCACTCCTGCCCTTTGACAATTGCTACTTAAAAATCTCTTAGGCTTTCCATCTAAATATGTGCATTGCGAGACAGCAGAAGCAAGAAGAACTACAATCCTGCAGGCAGTGGAACAAAAACCAAATTCACAGAAAGATAGACAAGATGAAAAGGCAGAGGGCTATGTACCAGATGAAGGAATAAGATAAAACCCCAGAAAAACAACTAAATGAAGGGGAGATAGGCAACCTCCCAGAAAAAGAATTCAGAATAATGATAGTGAAGATGATCCAGGACCTCGGAAAAAGAATGGAGGCAAAGATCGAGAAGATGCAAGAAATGTTTAACAAAGACCTAGAAGAATTAAAGAACAAACAAACGGAAATACACTAGAAGGAATCAACAGCAGAATAACTGAGGCAGAAGAACAGGTAAGTGACCTGAAAGACAGAATGGTGAAATTCACTGCTGTGGAACAGAATAGAGAAAAAAAATGAAAAGAATTGAAGACAGCCTAAGAGACCTCTGGGACAACATTAAACTCAACAACATTTGCATTATAGGGGTCCCAGAAGGAAATGAAGACAGCCTAAGAGACCTCTGGGGCAACATTAAATGCAACAACATTCACATTATAGGGGACCCAGAAGGAGAAGAGAGAGAGAAAGGACCCAAGAAAATATTTGACGAGATTATAGTTGAAAACTTCCCTAACATGGGAAAGGAAATAAGCCACCCAAGTTCAGGAAGTGCAGAGAGTCCCATACAGGATAAACCCCAGGAGAAACATGCCGAGACACATGGTAATCAAATTGGCAAAAATTGAAGACAAAGAAAAATTATTGAAAGCAGCAAGGGAAAAATGACAAATAACATACAAGGGAACTCCCATAAGGTTAACAGCTGATTTCTCAGCAGAAACTCTACAAGCCAGAAGGGAGTGGCATAATATACTTGAAGTGATGAAAGGGAAGAACCTACAACCAAGATTACCCGGCAAGAATCTCATTCAGATTCGATGGAGAAGTCAAAAGCTTTACAGACAAGCAAAAGCTAAGAGAATTTAGCACCACCAAACCAGCTCTACAACAAATGTTAAAGGAACTTCTCTAAGTGGGAAACACAAGAGAAGAAAAGGACCTACAAAAACAAACCCAAAACAATTAAGAAAATGATCATAGGAACATACATGGCGATAATTACCTTAAACGTGAATAGATTAAATGCACCAGCCAAAAGACACAGGCTTGCTGAATGGATACAAAAACAAGAACCATATATATGCTGTCTACAAGAAACCCACTTCAGACCTAGGGACACATACAGACTGAAAGTGAGGGGATGGAAAAAGATATTCCATGCAAATGGAAATTAAGAAAAAGCTGGAGTAGCTATACTCATATCAGGTAAAATACACTTTAAAATAAAGAATGTTACAAGAGACAAGGAAGGACACTAAATAATGATCAAGGAATAAATCCAAGAAGAAGATATAACAATTATAAATATATATGCACCCACCATAGGAGCACCTCAATACATAAGGGAACTGCTAACAGCTATAAAAGAGGAAATTGACAGTAACACAATAATAGTGGGGGAGTTTAACACCTCACTTACACCAATGGACAGATCATCCAGACAGAAAGTAAATAAGGAAACAGAAGCTTTAAATGACACAATATGGGCTTCTCTTGTGGTGCAGTGGTTGAGAAGCTGCCTGCTGATGCAGGGGACACGGGTTCAAGCCCTGGTCTGGGAGGATCCCACATGCCACAGAGCGGCTGGGCCCATGAGCCACAACTACTGAGCCTGCACGTCTGGAGCCTGTGCTCCGCAACAAGAAAGGCTGCGATAGTGAGAGGCCCGTGCACTGTGATGAAGAGTGGACCCCGCTTGCCACAACTAGAGAAAGCCCTCACACAGAAATGAAGACCCAACACAGCAAGAACAAATAAATTAATTAATAAATGACACAATAGACCAGATAGATTTAATTGATATTTACAGGACATTCCATCTAAAAACAGCAGATTACACTTTCTTCTCAAGTGCGCACAGAACATTCTCCAGGATATATCACATCTTGGGTCACAAATCAAGCCTCAGTAAATTTTAAAAAATTGAAACGATATCAAACATCTTTTCTGACCACAACGGTATGAGATTAGAAATCAATTACAGGGAAAAAACCATAAAAAACACAAACACATAGAGGTTAAACAATACGTTACTAAATAACCAAGAGATCACTGAAGAAATCAAAGAGGAAATAAAAAAATACCTAGAGACAAATGACAATAAAAACATGACAATCCAAAACCTATGGGATGAGGCAAAAGCAGTTCTAAGAGGGAAGTTTATAGCTATACAAGCCTACCTCAAGAAACAAGAAAAATCTCAAATAAACAATCTAACCTTACACCTAAAGGAACTAGAGAAAGAAGAACAAACAAAACAAAAGTTAGCAGAAGGAAAGAAATCATAAAGATCAGAGCAGAAATAAATAAAATAGAAACAAAGAAAACAATAGCTAAGATCAATAAAACTAAAAGCTGGTTCTTTGAGAAGATAAGCAAAATTGATAAACCACTAGCCAGACTCATCAAGAAAAAGAGGGAGAGGACTCAAATCAATAAAATTAGAAATGAAAAAGGAGAAGTTACAATAGACACCACAGAAATACAAAGCATCCTAAGAGACTACTTCAAGCAACTCTATGTCAATAAAATGAACAACCTGGAAGAAATGGACAAATTCTTAGAAAGGTATAATCTTCCAAGACTGAACCAGGAAGAAATAGAAAATATGAACAGACCAATCACAAGTAATGAAGTTGAAACTGTAATTAAAAATCTTCCAACAGGGCTTCCCTGGTGGCACAGTGGTTGAGAGTCTGCCTGCCAATGCAGGGGACACGGGTTCGTGCCCCAGTCTGGGAGGATCCCACATGCCGCGGAGCAGCTGGGCCCGTGAGCCATGGCCGCTGAGCCTGCACGTCCGGAGCCTGTGCTGCACAATGGGAGAGGCCACAACAGTGAGATGCCCGTGTACTGAAAAGAAAAAAAAAATCTTCCAACAAACAAAAAGTCCAGGACCAGATGGCTTCACAGGTGAATTCTATCAAACATTTAGAGAAGCGCTAATACACAACCTCAAACTCTTCCAACAAATTGCAGAGGAAGAAACACTCCCAAACTCATTCTATGAGGCCACCATCACCCTGATACCAAAACCAGACAAAGATAATACAAAACAAGAAAATGACAGACCAATATCAGTGATGAATATAGATACAATAATCCTCAAAAAATACTAGCAAACAGAATCCAGCAACACATTAAAAAGATCATATATCATGATCAAGTGGGATTTATCCCAGGGATGCAAGGATTCTTCAATATACGCAAATCTATCAATGTGATACACCATATTACCAAATTGAAGAAGAAAAACCATATGATCATCTCAATAGATACAGAGAAAGCTTTCTGATAAAATTCAACATCCATTTATGATAAAAACTCTCCAGAAAGTGGGCATAGAGGGAATCTACCTCAACATAATAAAGGCCATATATGACAAACCCACAGCAAACATCATTCTCAATGGCGAAAAACTGAAAGCATTTCCACTAAGATCAGGAACAAGACAAGGATGTCTACTCTCACCACTCTTATTCAACATAGTATTGGAAGTTCTATCCACAGCAATCAGAGAAGAAAAAGAAATAAAAGGAATACAGATTGGAAAAGAAGAAGTAAAACTGTCACTGTTTGCAGATGACATGATACTATACATAGAGAATCCTAACGATGCCACCAGAAAACTACTAGCACTAATTAATGAATTTGGTAGTTGCAGGATACAAAATTAATGCACAGAAATCTCTTGCATTCCTATATATGAATGATAAAAAATTTGAAAGAGAAATTAAGGAAACACTCTCATTTACCACTGCAACATAAAGAATAAAATACCTAGGAATAAACCTACTGAGGGAGACAAAAGACCTGTATGCAGAAAACTATAAGACACTGTTGAAAGAAATGAAAGATGATACCAACAGATGGAGAGGTATACCATGTTCTTGGATTGGAAGAATCAATATTGTGAAAATGACTATACTACCCAAAGCAATCTACAGATTCAATGCAATCCCTGTCAAATTACCAATGGCATTTTTTACGGAACTAGAACAAAAACTCTTAAAATTTGTATGGAGACACAAAAGACCCCGAATAGCCAAAGCAGTCTTGAAGGAAAAAAATGGAGCTGGAGGAGTCAGACTTCCTGACTTTAGACTATACTACAAAGCTACAGTAATCAAGACAATATGGTAGTGGCACAAAAACAGAAATATAGATCAATGGAACAAGATAGAAAGCCCAGAGATAAACCCACGCACATATGGTCAACTAATCTATGACAAAGGAGGCAAGGATATACAGTGGAGAAAAGACAGCCTCTTCAATAAGTGGTGCTGGGAAAACTGGACAGCTACATGTAAAAGAATGAAATTAGAACACTCCTAACACCATACACAAAAATAAATTCAAAATGGATTAGAGACCTAAATGTAAGACCAGACACTATAAAACTCTTAGAGGAAAACTCAGGAAGAGCCCTCTTTGACATAAATCACAGCAAGATCGTTTTTTGATCCACCTCCTAGAGTAATGGAAATAAAAACAAAAATAAACAAATGGGACCTAATGAAACTTAAAAGCTTTTGCGCAGTAAAGGAAACCATAAACAAGATGAGAAGACAACCCTCAAAATGGGAGAAAATATTTGCAAACGAATCAACGGACAAAGGATTAATCTCCAAAATATATAAACAGCTCATGCAGCTCAATATTAAAAAAACAAACAACCCAATGCAAAAGTGGGCAGAAGATCTAAATAGACATTTCTCCAAAGAAGACATACAGATGGCCAAGAGGCACATGAAAAGCTGCTTAACATCACTAATTATTAGAGAAATGCAAATCAAAATTACAATGAGGTATCACCTCACACCAGTTAGAATGAGCATCATCAGAAAATCTACAAACAATAAATGCTGGAGAGGGTGTGGAGAAAAGGGAACCCACTTGCACTGTTGGTGGGGATGTAAATTGATACAGCCACTATGGAGAACAGTATGGGGGTTCCTTAAAAAACTAAAAATAGAATGACCATATGACCCTTCAATCCCACTACAGGGCATATACCCTGAGAAAACCATAATTCAAAGAGACACATGCACCCCAATGTTCATTGTAGCACTATTTACAATAGCCAGATCATGGAAGCAACCTAAATGTCCATCAACAGATGAATGGATAAAGAAGATGTGGTACATATATACAATGGAATATTACTCAGCCATAAAAAGGAATGAAATTGGGTCATTTGTAGAGACGTGGATGGATCTAGAGACTGTCATACAGAGTGAAGTAAGTCAGAAAGAGGAAAACAAATATCGTATATTAACACATATAGGTGGAACCTAGAAAGTGGTACAGATGAACCAGTTTGCAGGGCAGAAATTGAGACACAGATGTAGAGAACAAACATATGACACCAAGGGGGGAAAGCCGCGGCAGGGTGGGGGTGGGGGTGTGATGAATTGGGAGATTGGGATTGACATGTATACACTGATGTGCATAAAATGGATGACTAATAAGAACCTGCTGTATAAAAAAATAAATAAAATTAAATTAAAAACAAAAACAAAACAAAACTCTGCATTTCTTCCCTGTGCCACATTTATTTAAAATGAAAACAGCCTTACTTTTACTTGTCTGTTTCTCAGCGCTTTTTCTTTCATGCATGCATACATTTCCTTCCCTTCCTGCTTTCTGTGGCTTCTCCTCCTTGGGCAAAGCAAGGGTCACTGGCTGGTGAGTACTTTCTCAGTGCCTTGGTTTGCTAGCTTCACCCTTAATGGTAATGCACAGCCTTGGAATCCCACTCTCTTCCTCCTCTTGTAAACTGCTTCTAGGTAACAAGACTATCAGCACCCACCCTGAGCTTGTGATAGGCTGTCCTGGTATCAACCTAGTATTGAAGAGTCTGTACCAAACCGAGCTCGCAGACCATGCACACCCTTTGAGGAGGCTCCCAGTTCTAGCACAAGTGTTGTATTGTATACACTGATGTGCATAAAATGGATGACTAATAAGAACCTGCTGTATAAAAAAATAAATAAAATTAAATTAAAAACAAAAACAAAACAAAACTCTGCATTTCTTCCCTGTGCCACATTTATTTAAAATGAAAACAGCCTTACTTTTACTTGTCTGTTTCTCAGCGCTTTTTCTTTCATGCATGCATACATTTCCTTCCCTTCCTGCTTTCTGTGGCTTCTCCTCCTTGGGCAAAGCAAGGGTCACTGGCTGGTGAGTACTTTCTCAGTGCCTTGGTTTGCTAGCTTCACCCTTAATGGTAATGCACAGCCTTGGAATCCCACTCTCTTCCTCCTCTTGTAAACTGCTTCTAGGTAACAAGACTATCAGCACCCACCCTGAGCTTGTGATAGGCTGTCCTGGTATCAACCTAGTATTGAAGAGTCTGTACCAAACCGAGCTCGCAGACCATGCACACCCTTTGAGGAGGCTCCCAGTTCTAGCACAAGTGTCCCCACTTAAGTGTCAGCAGGGTAGTTTCAGCTCTTTCTCTGACTTGTTTCTGGATCTTAGCCAGCTACTTAGCTTTTGAATGCCTAAATCCTCACATTTGTAATGTTAAGATAATGCCGACTTTTATTTCAGCTTCCGGGAATAGAATTAAACTGTATATGGACACTGATGTTCCCATAGTAACAGTCAGTTAAGGTATTTAGCATGCCACTGGAGGCAATAAATTATTTATGATAAGTACTTGTAAAAACTCCTAACTATCACTGTAATGAAAGATTCTTACAGGAAATCCTGGGGATATACTTCATTAATTTGCACTCATTACTTCGGGGAGAGTTCATTATTCTGCTCCAAACCATCTAATTCTAAATTTGCAGAATAAAATCAATTAGCACATGCTGGAGCTGCTGAATTCAAAACCAGTGCAAAGTGCTCCTCGGCCCTTGTAAGTGGAAGACAGAGACTGACTTCCTGGGGCTATTTGTTAAAAGGAGGGGGGAGTCAATGGGTGTGGTTTATCTGGGTAGAGATAGCTCCATATTGGGGCTAAACAAGAATGTTAGGCAGCTGTACCAAAACAAAATTTTTGTACTATTATTATTGTTGTTATCATTGTTTTGGGAAATTTAAAATACACAAGAAAACACAGAAAATGTAATAATAATCACCCATAGTATCATCATTCAGAGACTGTATTAACATTTTTGGTTTACAGCCTTCCTATCTTTTTTCTATACTTACATTTTTCCAAATATTGTTTTGTAACCTGCTTTTTGATTTGTGAATATTTTTCTAAGTCATTAAATATTTTTCCAGAACATAATTGGCTGAATATGCCATCGTAAGGATGTATTCATTTATTTAACCAATTTACAGTTGTTAAACATTTAAGTTGTATCCTGACTTGTCATTTAATTAAAATCAATTCATTTGTCAACTTGAGAGCTCATGTTAATTTAGCTAACAGATCTTAGACTTATAAATTTCTTGATCCATTCACAACGCTTCCATTACTAACAACACTCCCTTTCTTCCCGGTGATTTTGCTATCAGCCTGCTAGCGCAATACACCCAAATTCCCCTTCAAAAGCAAATTCCCACGAAAGTCTCAGAAGGAGAGGGTCATTGCTTGAATTTTGTTTTTCCATGTTCTTTGGTCCTTGCATATGGATCTTTTGCTTAAAACATTATCTTTTTCTTAATCTTACTGAAAATATCTTTTTTCTTTCAGAATTCTTTCTTCCTTTAACTACAACATTGATCTCTTCATTTAAATTTCAAATCCATCCTTCTAATTCTCTTTTGATAATGGGATTTGACTTTCTCTTTTAACGGGGTTTTATTCCCTCACCCAGCAGATCTTAAATGTTTTAGTATCAAGATTCCTTTAAAAATTTATTGAGGACCCCAAAGAGCTTTTGTTTATGTCAGCTATAGCTATTGTTATTTATCATATTAGAAATTAAAACTGAGCAATTAAAAAATATTTAGTGTTTCATTTTAAAGTAACAATAAGGAGCCTATTACATATTAACATAACATATTTGATGACATATAACTGTATTTTGCAGAGAAAAAAATTCGGTGAGAAGAATGGCATCGTTTTATATTTTGCTAATTTCTTTAATGTCTAGGCTAACAAAAGGCAACTGGATTCTCCAATCTGCTTCTACATTGACACCATTGACATATATAGTTTTGGCTGAAGTATGTGAAGAAAATCCCACCTCACACAGATATGTGATTGGAAAGGAAGCACTCGAAGACCCACGGAAGGGTCTCAGGGACTCGCGGGGATCCTCTGCCCACACTTTGACAACCACTGCTCTAAACTAACTCTAATTGCTGGACAGTCTTTTCAAGCTTCAGCTTCCTTTTTGTAAAAATATGGTGGTAATAACAGTATTTCCAAGTATTTTGAAATTATAAAATGAAAAATGCTACAGTGACAGGCAGAAATCTCCACCTGTACATAAAGCAGGAAACTACTTCTTATGGGGCACTTGGGAGACGTGATGCAATTAAAATCAAGCAGGACCCTATTGGCTCCTGAGCCTTCCCTGAGTTCCAAAGGGCAGATTCAAACCGTTGCTAATCAGGGAAGGGAGGGGCAGCCAAGAAACAATACTGCAGCCTTGGGGCAGGGTCCTGGTTCTGCTTCAAGGGATACACATAACAATATCTCTGAGCTCTTTACAGAACTAAAACCCCCAACAAATGGAGGATGTCAGCATTCTTCATTCCAGAGAAGACCACCTGAGGCCAGATTAAAGGAACCAGAGAAGTCTTCAAGAGATCATCTGAGACCAGATTAAAGGAGTGCAGGCCCTGCACACACCCTAATCTTATCAGCAACCCCACCTTTGAACCATTGCTATAAAACTCCTCACCACATCCTCCCGGATTGGGACACACAGTTTCAAGGGCAAGAGCCCACTGTGTTCCCCTTTGCCTGGCAAAGCAATAAAGCTATTCTTTCCTACTTTACCCAAAACTCGGTCTCTGAGACTTGATTCGGCACTGGTGCACAGAGGTTGAGTTTTTGGCATCACTATCCGAAGTAACATGGGTGCCAAAGCAAGGTGGTCTTTCCAATAGGTGTCACACTCTACCACTGCAACCAAAACCTAGGAATTTTTTGAAGAAAAAAAAAACCACCCTATTTTCAGGAGGGTAAGATGTGAATTTTGGTTCAACTTCAAAATGAAGGTATATCTCTCTGAGACCCACTGCCAGTAGTCATCTTGGTATTCTTTGATCTATAAAATGGATTCATGCTTTGTTTCTTGGAAAATGTTGAATGTGTTTTGTTTTAACTTAATTTAGGACAGGGGAGGAACTACTGTCTATGTACATTTGGAGTCAGAATGTACAGTTTTTCATGGTGGACCTCATGATGGGTTCTGTGTGCTGCCACCAATCCAGTCTGAGCTGCACTGATTGCTCTATACATACTCTGCAGTGGGCTTGTCTGCACACCCTCTGTGAAGCTGGAAGGCTGGGATACCTTACAGGGCCTATTTCACAACAGTACACATTCTGCTTAATCTGACACAGTGACTCAGCCTACAAAGGAGGGGTTTGGGGGCAGGAGGGCACAGAAGCCTCTGTCCTTAATGCCCTCCAGAAGTCCAGTAGATTGTCTGCCCCTGTAAGAATCTGACCTTGTGTCAGGCTGTAACTCTGCTCTCAGCCTTTGAGGGGCTGGGGCACAGATGTTTTCCTCCTATCTGCCCCCAACTCTGGGTTGTATCTCAACATGGTGCTGAAGAGGGGTTGCAGCCAGGATTTCAGAGAGACTGAATGTGTCTGCATTTGGTAAAAGGAAATAATGGGCTGGGTGAGGACAAAACAAGAAAGGATATGATAGTGTTTTGAAAACACTTTAAGTCCCATCTAAGTGTAAGAACTGCTATTGCTTTTAAATGCCTAAACCTTCCTTAGTGTGAGGAATGGTGGTGAATAGGGGCATACCAGGCCTGAGGAGAATCTTTCACTTGCTTCTATCAGGTCAGAGAAAAGAACATGCTGGATCCTTCTCAGTTCTTCTCATTATGCTAATCCTCTCCGTGGAGTTTCTGAAGTTAAGTTGATCTTGGCTAAAAAGCCTGTTGTTGATCCTCCACCCATCCCCTCTGTCACAAATGAAAGGTACAGTCTGGTAATGAACATTTTTATCTCCCTATCTAATCAGCTGACTAGTTCTGCCATGCAAAACTGATTGCAGCATTCGTTATCAATGACTTTATTCTTCAAGTCTTTTATTCTTCTTTGACACCTAAAAGTAGCTAATAAAACCCCTGCATATACTCTTTATGAGAATATATCAGATACTTCAGTGTGCACATCCAACATTTTTAAAACTCTCTATTAATTATTTTTCAGGTAAAAGTAGCAGAGCCTTGGCACTGAAATAATTTTTGGATTTATAAATTGATTCTTGAGTGAAATTGTAGCTTCTTTGTGTTTAATTAGACTTCAATTGCTCCACTTAGAAAAGGTCACCTAAATTTGGAAAAGATAACTGATTCTGATTGTAACGATCTCATGCTTGTTGAATTCTATCAGAAAGGAAGTTCTTTCCATTTATTAAGTAGCATTTATCCTCACTTTTGGTAAGCTCATTGTGATGAGCATTGCCTCATATACTTTTGCAGTGATGACACACCCCAAAAATCTTGGGTTCTAAAGAAATGAGGCAATCACGTTTTAGTGGGTTAGGCTTTGATTCCTGTCTCAGAAGCTTTATCAGCTTGCTATGTGCAAATATTTTAGACTATGTGCACCTAATTTTCATTGTTCCAATAATGGAACTGTGTTTCCTCTGGGTCTATTGCAGGTTGAATGAGAAAACGTCTCTAAAGCACTTCGAGTTTCTAGAGATAGCTGGGTCATAAATTAAAGTGACTTATTTTCTAGAGAGCCTAGGTAGAACAAACTGGGTGACCGAGGGAGAAGGCTCAGTAGGAGTCAAGGCAGAGGAATCTGAAAGAAGGAGCTCTGAGCAAACTGCACAGGAGTTGCATGGGTTTCTTCGGCTGGCTGCCATGTTTCCCATGGCAACGTGAAGCTCTTAAGCTACGTAGCATCCATATTGTTCTTCGGTTCCATGGAGAATGGAGGTCTAGGGCTGAGCCCTAAACAAAAGGCTCCAGTTATCCTGAGAACCAGGTCAACTAAGTTTATATCCAAATATTGGACAAAATGAGAAAAATATTTTAGCCAAAATAACGTATATCCCAGAACATCTCACATAGACTACTATTCAAGCATCAACTGAATTATTATTACTATTTTTTTTACTCCTGACAATAAATAAATAGGTATTTTTCCAGCTTTATTAAGATACAACTGACATACATTATATAAGTTTAAAGGTACAGCATGATGACTTGACATACATGCATTGTGAAGTGATTACCACAAGTTAATATCTATCTCCTCATATAGTTACCAAAAAAAAAAAAGTTTTTTCCTTGGGTTAAGAAGATTTAGGATCAGCTCTTTTAGCAACTTTCCTATATACCATACAGCAGTGTTAACTTTAGTCATCCTGCTGTATGTTACATCCCCAGGACCTATTTATCTTATACCCGGAAATTTGTACCTTATGACTACCTCCATCCAATTCCCCCTCCCCTTACTCCCCAACTTTTTTTTGTGTGTGTGAACATTTAATATCTACTCTTTAGCAACTTTCAAGTATACAATACAGTATTGTTAACTATAGACACCATCCAGGGATTTTTTTTGTTTAAAGCAGGTATCACTTTCATTTTGGGGACCTTTCTAACTTATCTATAACATGTGAGATATTATATGTGAGGTATAAATACGGTAATTTCAAATACTGTGGAATTACTGCAATGTTTAAAATGTAGTTTTGCATTACAGCAAAATAGCAGCCTAAGCTGTCATGTTCCTGTAGGTGTGTCTGAAAGGAAAAGGGTGACCACATCCAAACTGCAATTAGGAAAAGAGGGACAGAGATAGGGAGGGCTATCAAAGCTGCTGCCACTGTAGCTCCTGCTGCAGTTGCCCTGATAAAGACAGGAGGAAGTGAGCCAGCCTGAGTCCTGGGCCTTGAAGAACTTGATCTACCAGTAAGACAGGAAAATAGAAGCACTGAAGAATTTATCAGCAGTTTGTTCAGAACAGTTGAACAGTGTTATGGAAGATGAACTGGTTTCTGTTCTCCAGTGTTTCTAGCGAAAAGACTTGCACTCCTGTTTTACGTATAATGTCCACACAAAGAATGTAGACTATCTCATAGGGATATCTTTCCAAAGCCTCTAGGATGTGAGTCATTATATCAGAATCTTGAGTAGAAGACAACTTACTCAAGTTATGGAGGAATTGCAGAAAATGACATTTCATCTCCAAGTCTAGCTAACACAACAATTCCTTTAAAGCACTAGTTCTAGGATTCTTTACTAGTTAATGGTGAGAATGTTCCCAGGACAGAGGGAGCTAACTATTTCACATGACCCAAGAGAAGCTGACTAGTGATTTTTCCCTCCCCTGTTTTCTCCTTACCCAATGGCTCGTATTCTCTATAACATTGCTCTCAAGAAAGGATTTGGTCAAGTTATTTCTCCCAAGAGGCAGAAAAAGAAAATAACATAGAAAGGTCTGATATGTTTTCTTTCTCAGGGGTATTCTAATTAGGGAACTAAGGAATGAAACTCTACTTGTAGAATTTCAAGCACCAGCTAGCCCAGCGGTAGGAATTTGGGGCTGCAAGGAGAACGTTGTCTATTCTAACTAGTTTTCTCTCTGCCATTCGCAAGGCAAACCTCAATGGGTTCCCACCAGCATGGTGGACATACTCCTTACAGCCCCTTAGAAATCATACTTGTCTATGTTGTGTGTCAGGGAAAATGGCCACGTGGAGAAAGCATTTCCTCATGTCTTGTCTGGCACTGCCTCAAGGACTGGACCTAATGTGACTCTACAGCAGTTATACTTTTATATTTTTATATGTAAGACACACTAAAAATGTAATCACATTCACTCCTCTCCAAAAATCTATGAAATAATTATTATCCCTGTTTTACAGATGCAGAAACTGAGGCTTAGATAAATGACTTGTACAAGATGACACAGGTGGAAAAGGTAGAACAAAGATATTAACTTTGGGTCTAACATCAAAATCCATGTTCTTTCCACTCTGCCACCATACATCTCAGTAATAACACCATTCTAAACACATATTGTAGTATGTCCAACCAGTTTTGAGAGACAATTTCCCTGATACTAGCTATGACTCCGTGGTACCTCATGGCCACTCAAAGACCACTGAGATGGGAAGACAGGACCCCTGTGCACCAGCAGGATTGAGGTCCTGTGGAGAACTCCTCTCTAGACTGCTGGGGCTTGGATGGACCTGGTCATTTGTCCTACCAACAGCAGCCAGCAGAAATGTTTTTCTTCTCTTTTGAAAGGATGGGGGAATGGGGAATAACCCCATCCAGACATTTCCAAGGGCAAACCCGCTGACACTTATACATATACACAAATTGTTTGCATTTTATGCGTTCCTTACTGGAACCTTTTCCTCCTAATATCTCTTAGGAGACTCTTCCCAGAGAACAAAGTAGGCACATTGGAATCATTACTATATTTTAAATGACTATATTTTCCAAGACACATATTCAGAATAAAGGATTTTTTCCTGATTACTGAGTTTATTATAAGAAAATTCTTATAACTATATACAAATTACATAACCATTTAGCTATGGTTATAAATCAATTGCTATTATTGAATACAGCAAAAATTATATGACAGTGGAAGGGGTTTGGGACTATGCTATATTTATAGTAAGCAAAGTGAATTGAAAATCTGATGTGATAATCATCATCCTTAGGTAAAAAACCTTAAATAACAATATATTCTGATCACATTATTCTTCTTTTAGAATCTGAGAGCAAGAAAAACCTCTGATCAATGGAATAAAATTTTAGAAACTTTAGCACACGTAAACAAGAAGTTGTAATTAAGGTATGATTCTTCCGTAATCAGCACAACGCCTAAAGTCTGCGGTGTCTGTACAGTCCACTCTTGGTTTGTTAAAATCCCAAAATACAGAGAAACAAGCTTTGTTTTTTCCAGTGTGGTTAGTAGCCTGAATTCTCTGAAGTCATGGTCACCAGGGTAGTTCCAAGATGGCTGCCACAGCTACAAAGAATGATGATTCTACTGTTACCACTTTTTAAAGTTCTTCGTTAGCCTTTGTAATGGAATTTAAATTGTGCCAGCCATCTTTTATTAGTCAGTCCCATGGGATTTTTATTGTTATTTTGAACAAGATCTATTTTTGTTTAATTCTATGGGAACCACACATAGTTTGTACACTTGCCAGAAATTTATTTTCCAATGAGTATTACTCAATTCTAAATAAGTACATTCTGCGTCTTTATGCTGGGACGCAGTAGGATGAGTTCAATTAGGAACACCATTTAAAATTATACAAAGTAGCTTGGACTTCTTTGTAACTCTAATATTCTGGTAACTAAGAGTGAGCTTGAGTTTTGTTTATTGTCTTTCAAAGTGATCTGTTTTAAACAAAAATATCTTCTTTTATAAAGTCATTAAGAACTGATCTGTTACAACAGTGTGGCTTATTTGTTGATTTACAGGACAGCTTTGATTTGTATAGCTCTTCAATGTGTTTATTCATGCCCGGAGACAAACATTATGTTAACTATAATAACCACATAATTGATATCACATGTCCCGTTCACAACAGAAAAAAGGAAATATTTTCTTACATATGGAAATCCTGAGCTTCTTTCCAGAGGTAGGAAGACCTTTTGTTCTACTGCACTGAGTGTTAAGAGTATGGATATTAAGCCTATGTCTTTTTGCCCTGAGAAAAGCAGAATATTTTCACTTGCAACAAAGTTTTTTAACTCCCAGAGTAGAAGAAGAAAAAGGGGCAATCTTAATACAAGACAACGTTATTGCAAGGGCAATATTCAAGTGTCTCATACCCTGAGAGATCCATAGACGTTATATTCTATTCAATGGGACAACACAATCTTTGAGCAAAACTGTCTAAGCAAAATCTATAGAAAATGATGAATTCTGTACTAAAGCTTAAATAAATAATAAAATTACAAAGCTTCTACAAAGACATTTTGCAGAACATTAAGAAGGAAACTGAGGGGATTTTTAGTAAATGCCATTTATTCTCTTGTCAAAAAAGAAAATAAAACAGGGTTTGTTTGTTTGATTTAGTTTGATTTGGTTTTTTATTGTAGAGACATAAAACATGGAAGACTATATGACTTAAACTGGTCATGAAAGTAATTATCTGCCCAAATATCTAAGTTATGAAATAAAATTTCATGTTTTATTGTATTTTGATTTGCTTTTCAAGTGAACAGTTTTTTTAAAATGTACTTCTTGGGCTTCCCTGGTGGTGCAGTGGTTGAGAGTCCGCCTGCCGATGCAGGGGACACGGGTTCGTGCCTCGGTCCAGGAAGATCCCACATGCCACGGAGCGGCTGGGCCTGTGAGCCATGGCTGCTGAGCCTGCGCGTCCAGAGCCTGTGCTCCGCAACAGGAGAGACCACGACAGTGAGAGGCCCGTGTACAGAAAAAAAAAGAAAAAGAAAAAGAAAAAAAATTTAAAAAAAAAGAAAAAGAAAAAAAATGTACTTCTTTATATAGAGAAAATGATAAAGAGTAAAGTTTAAGTGTTCCATAATCTCACTGACTAGATAACTATGTTGACATTTAAAACCTTTTTAAAGTAATACAAGCCCATGTTTTAAAAAATTCAAACAGTGCTGAGAGGTGTAAATGAAAAATAGATGTGCTCCTTCCCACCGACACCCCTCCCACTCACCAGCCTCTTTTCCCAAAGGACCAATATTTTTTTTTTACAAATTTATTTATTTATTTATTTACTTGGTTATTTATTTTGGGCTGTATTGGGTCTTCATTGCTGCACGTGGGCTTTCTCTAGTTGCGGCGAGTGGGGGTTACTCTTCGTTGCGGTGAGCAGGATTCTCATTGCGGTGGCTTCTCTTGTGGAGCACGGGCTCTAGGTGCGTAGGCTCAGTGGTTGTGGCTCGCGGGCTCTAGAGCGCAGGCTCAGTAGTTGTGGCGCATGGGCTTAGTTGCTCCGTGGCATGTGGGATCTTCCCGGACCAGGGCTCGAACCGGTGTCCCCTGCGCTGGCAGGTGGATTCTTAACCACTGCGCCACCAGGGAAGTCCCCCAAAGGGCCAATTGTTAATAACTGCTTGTATATCCTTCAAGAAAAGGAAATGTATCCCCAGACACCTGTATGTGTGTGTGTGTGTGTGTGTGTGTGTGTGTATAATTAAAAATTTTCACACTCATTTCATTATATTTTTTAAAATATATATTTGCAGATCTTCCCATATTAGCACATACAGAGCTATCCCACTATTTTTAATAGTTGTATAATAGTTCATTATATTGTATACAGAAAGTATTTAACCAGTCTCCTATTGATTAACATTTAAGTTGTTTTTATTTTTTGTGAATATATCTGTAAAAACTTGGCAGTTGAACAGCTGGTGAAAAGATACGTACATCTGAAATTTTGACATAGATTGTCTAATCTGTTAATTAGTTTTCTCTCCCACCAATATTTGAGAGTTATTATTTCTCCAGCACAGGTATTATCAAAATTTTAGGTTTTCTCTCAAGAGAAATTCAATTTATAGTATTCTACTTTTATTCTTTTTTAAATGGACATTTAACTTAAGTGGACATTTTATTTAAAGAAAAACCAGAATGTTTTTGCTTTTGGAGTATGTGATGTCTTACCTCAGTGATATGTGGACCCGTGAAGGAGAAAGAAAATATTTTGATTTCATAAGATTGGACTAGCAAATGTGGCTAAAACTAAGTAGACCAATGAATTTTAGGACACTTTTTAAAAAGAAGATTAAACTGATGACTCTGCTGTTCAAAAGATATGTGCAGCTGTGGGGAGGGGAGAATGGGAAGTTGTTTAATGGGTAGAGTTTCAGCTTTGCAAGATGCAAAGAATTCTGGAGGTTGGTTGCACAATGTGAATGTACTTAACACTATTGATCTGTACACAGAAAAATGGCTACGATAGTGCATTTTATGTTAAGTGTATTTTACCACAATTTAAACAAAGATAATGTGCACAATTACACATCTATACAGAAAGAAGAGTTCTCTAAAGTGTAATTTCGGGAGTGTAAGGGAAGAGCCTCTACCAAAAATCCAGTCAAGTACCTTCAGGGGCCAATTAATGTCATCACATAATCAGATAAGGTCCAGAATGCAAAGCTCCCCGGTAAAGGACTCCAATTTAATCTAAGGCTCAAATGGCTAATATCGGCAGCAGTAATTGTTCCTCTTCTGATATGGAAGAGTTATCTGCTGTACCTGATAACCACCAGGACACTCACTCCCCCACTGGGAAAGCACCTGTTCTCTGGGTTCTGATCAAATATGTCTTCAAATAAACTTGCACTCATCGTCTTCAATTCTAACGACGAGATTTTCTACCTGGAGTTGAAGACGATGCAGAACCACCGAGAATAGCAAGACCACAGTGAGGACCAAGGGGCTCTGACATACACCATTGTTTAAAAGCACTCTATCATATTTTTCTTTGTCATACCTCACAGTCACTGCGTGAGAAAAACCAGAATGAGAGGGAGAGTGAAGTCTCCAGAACTGAGAAAATAATAACTTTGTTAACAATGTTAACTTTGTTAACAATGACTTTGAGTCTCAGGTCCTGATTAAGAGAACAGACGAATCACTTATACAAAGAAAATGCATTTATGTTGGAAAGATGACACAAATTTTAAGGAGTTGTCTAGTTAAAGTGTTCAACTAGATTCAATGGAAGTTGAACATTACGTTTTAGCACAAAGCAGAGATTGTCAACCTTGGGTGTACATTACAATCACCTGGGGAGCTTTTAAGTCTGATGTCTTGGAGTCATCCCAGACCAGTTCATCAGAATTTCTGAGGTGGGTCTCCAGGTAATTCCAACGTGCAGCTAAGGCTGAGAACCACTGGCACGAAGATTCTCAACTTCAGTGTGCGTAATTCTTGTGGCGTTTTCTCCTCCCTCAACAGAAATTCGGTTTAGTAGGTTTGGGATTTTCCCAAGATTTGCATTTCTTACATGCATCTCAGGTGATGCTGATGGGTATGGCTCTGGGGCATACTTAGCAAAACACTACTACAGTGACTGAAATTCCTGATTTTTTCATCCTAATCACTGATCTCTTCTCCTTCTCAATAACCCTGGTCCCTTGGGCTTTGTTAATAAGGATCTTTACCCCAAGCTAATAACTGTTATTGCTTGGCCTCTGGAACATGCCCAAGATTTTCACATATCCCTCGCAACTGAATGCCTCTAAAATGGCCACATAATCCAATGAAGTCCTGACCAAGGTTGAACAGGGTGGAAAAATTACATCATGGTCTCTGCACGTCATGCTTTTGCTAACAACTCCTGGAGTCATACTCGAAAAAACAACACCACAATATGCGACACTATCACCAACATCAAAATGTATCATTAGGGTTGTCCTGCTGAGTCACTATGAACCTGAGAATATTTTTAAGTAAACTTTTGCAGCAATTGATCCTCTGAAGTGTGCATTTGCATTTTTCCTTCTGAAGTTTCGTGTTTATTAAATTCTACCATGATTATGTTTTACTGCTGCTCAACTAATCACCTTAATGTCACTGGCAAATGATGGTCTTATGTCTGTTCCATGACTCAAGTTATCAAGAGAAATATGAAATATTCTGATGCTCAGGACAAGTCCTGTACATTTGCACTTTCTATTTCCCCTAGGCCCCCCTAGAACTTTATATGCCTTGTTTGAATAATCATACCAGAATGGGGTGGTTGGAGTCAACACTGTGGAGTGAAAGAGAATGGGCTGTGGGAAGAGATGAATCTAGTTCAGATTCCCCGCTTCACTTCTAGCTGATCTTAGGCAATAACTTAATCTTACAGCGCTTCATTTTTTTTCCTTCTGGAAAAGTGCAGCTAAAATACCTCCCTCAAAGGAGCATTTTGGCAATGATTAAATGAAATGGCAGAAGTGTTTCACACATTGGTTGACACACAGCAAGGTGCTTGATAAACAGGGTTTTTTTTTCTTTCATGTAATATATGATTGATAACATGAACAGCTGAGAGTATAAATATAGACATTCTTCGAACTTATTCAGCTCAAAGAAATTACGCGAAAGGAGAAATAATCCAAACTAGTGTTGGACTAACCCTCAGAAGTTCACTCAACCAAGGGTGACTGGGTTAACTCTAGCATCAGGCAATGTTGGCCAGGGGACCCTCTGGGTCCTAGGTGGGATTCAAGCCAGGAGGCCTAAAGCCAAGGCTGAGAATGAGGCATGGGGTGAAGCCAAGGAGACCAACCTGAGCCAAGGAGAGGCAGAGGCCAGTGCTCAAAGGAAGCGGAGGTCAACACTGAGCGACAGCCAGCTCTTAGTGAACCTGGAAGAAGCCTAGAGGAGGCAAAGGGTTGGCCTCAAAGAAAAGACCAGGAGCCCAAGAGTCTGCATGGGGGAGATGGTGGAGCCTGGGCAAAAAGGGACTCTAGGGCAGGAAGGGCCATGCTGAGGTCGTCTATGAGACAGCCTACAGTCTTCAGAGTCACTCCCATCTTTTTATGTTAGCCTGGCTAAACTTTTCTGTCCTCATCATAGTCTCTCCTTCTGGTAAGCTTTCTTTGATGGGTATAAATATATTCTTCTATAATTAGACACTCTGCTAGGAAGTGTAGGCTAAATAACGTAACTCTAAAATCTCAGTGGCTTAACACAATAAAAGTTTATTTTAAGCTGTATAGCTTAAAATAAATACAGTCCACTGTATAGCTGTGGAGCTGGGTAGGAAGGGGACTCTGCTTTCCATTATGGTTTATCACAGGATATTGAATACAGATCCCTGTGCTATACAATAGGACCTTGATGTTTATCCATTCTATATATAACAGTTTGCATTTGTTAATCCCAAATTCCCAGTCCAACCCTCCCTGCCCCCCTCTCCCTCAGCAGCCACAAGTCTGTTCTCTATATCTGTGAGTCTATTTCTGTTTTGTAGATAAGTTCATTTGTGTCATATTTTAGATTCCACATATAAGTGGTATCACATGGTATTTGTCTTTCTCTTTCTGACTTACTTCACTTAGTATGATAATCTCTAGGTCCATGCATGTAACTGCAAATGGCATTATTTCATTTTTTTTTATGGCTGAGTAATATTCCATTGTGTGTGTGAGTGTGTGTGTGTGTGTTTATCTTCTTTATCTGTTCATCTGTCGATGGACGTTTAGGTTGTTTCCATGTCTTGGCTATTGTGAATTGTGCTGCTATGAACACGGGGGTGCATGTATCTTTTTGAATTATGGTTTTGTCCCAATATATGCCCAGGAGTGGGATTGCTAGATCATATGGTAACCCTATTTTTAGTTTTTTAAGGAACCTCCATACTGTAAATTGGCAGTTACCAATTTACATTCCCACCAACAGTACAAGAGGGTTCCCTTCTCTCCACACCCTCTCCAGCATTTATTGTTTGTAGACTTTCTGATGATGGCCATTCTGACTGGTGTGAGGTGGTACCTCATTGTAGTTTTGATTTGCATTTCTCTAATGATTGGCAATCCAACAGGGATTCTTAATTTCTTTTTTTTTTCTTATTCCTTTTTTTTTTGTCATGTATTCTTTTGGAAGTTAATTGAAAATTTATGGACTTTATCGCAGCATAAAGTATTTAATTGTGTAAAAGAAAATGCACAGTATTACAAAGCCAACTAAATCAAAATACTGTTATCAAAATAGTAAAAATACAATAGCGTGATAAAGTAATATATGTGCTTCTTTATCAATGTGTGATATTTTTCACCCAGGGCGTCACTGTGCTGGAGGACTTCTAAAGAGTCACTGGGTACTCACTGCTAAACCTGAATCAGGGTCAGCACCCCAGTCAAGCACTTACCATGTGCTTATGTACATTGTTCTAGTTATCTACTGCTGTGTATAAACTACCCTTAAAACTTGGTGGCTTAAAACAACATTTTTATTTTGCTGGGCAATCTGTCTAGGATCTACATGGCATCCCCTAGGGCAGCTGGGGTTTCCAGTAGGTATCTTCCAAGATGGCATCTGTATTCACATGTTTGGCATCCCAGTGCCCCTCGGCCCCCATCTCTGCATGGCTTAGGCTTCTCGTGGCATGGTGTTCTCTGGGTGGTCATACTTCCTAGGTGGCAGCTGGCTTCCAAGAACAAGTATTCCAAGAGATAGAAGTAGAAGCTGGGACTATAAATATGGATACTTTTCTAACTTGATCTAGTCTGTGAAATTATGAGAGAGGGAAAATAATTCCAGCTAGTGTTATACCCTCGGAAGGTCACACAGCCAGTGGTGACTAGGTCAACTCCAGCATCAGGTGATGTTGAATGGGGGCCGTAGCATCACTTCTGCCATAGTCTAGTGGTCAAAATAGTCATAGGGCTCACCTGGATTCAAGGGGGAATGGACATTGACCTCACCTCTCAATGGGAGGGATATCAAAGGGATTGTGGCCGTCTTTAATCTGCCATATATATAAAATCTCATTTAATCTGTGTAATAACACTATGAAGTAGGCATCACTGTCTCCATTTTGCTGATGAAGAGACAGAACCTCAAAGAAGTTATGTATTTTGTACAAAGTTACAAACCTAGTGAGTTTGCAACTAGGCTAGTCTGATTCCAATGGCTGGGCTCTTAATTACTATATATTCTTTATTCCACCTAACTTTACTTGAATCCATTACTCAGAAAGCAACACAGCATCTATCAGAAAAGTAAAACAGTACTACCCAACATTCATTCTCTCCCTCTTCCCAAATTTATTTGGAATAGCAAATCACCACACTAAAAGGCCATATTCCAGAGTCTGCTTTACAGTTAGCTTTAACCGTATTTTGTCCAATGAGATATAAGGAGTATTGTGTAACTTTCCGACAGTGTCCTTAAAGAGAGAGTTCTTTTATCTCTTGTGGGTGTCATGCAGATGTGATCGCTGGCACTCGGTAGTAATTTTGGAACATGAGGCAACATGCTAAAGTGGCAGAATAGTAACAGAGAAGAAGCCTGAGTCTTGATGATACTGCCCTTGAGCAGCTGCCTCTGGACTCTATGTTAATTGAGGGAGAAACAAATTTATATCTTGGTCCAAGCCACGGTAATTTAGAGTTTTTCTGTTTCTTACAGTTGAAACTAATCCTAAATACTATAGAAGAGATATGTGTATGAGTATAAACTTAGTCATGACAGCTTTACCTTAATGATATGGAAGTTTAAGGAAGCAGGCAATCATCAACAAACCGAAACTGCATCATAGAGAAGAGGTGTCTGAGAGCAGCTCAAGAAAGATTGGAAAACTATGTATTTGTCCACTTTAAAATACTACAGAGTGACTAGCATTATTTGCCAAGGAATGGGAGATAATTGGAGGCAAATTCAAAAGCCATGCTTGTTTTTAATACATATAAATAGGGCTGCCCTGAGGGAAACTTATAAACTGTGCCCCTCTCAAGTTTCTTGACCATTGGTGATGTTTTCTTAGGATTGGTTCTGGGCCCAATAGTCTTTTTATTTCCTTCGGTGGTCTGTGTAATGGAACACAGAAATAGTTCATTATAAATTTTCAGCATAAGAAGAGACAGGCCCTTAATTTGGAATGGTTTTGATTTAGTTGGAGAAGTTATCAGAGACCATGCATAGAAATGAGATTCATCCACTGAAATGAGAAAGAATATCTTTAAGTCTCAGTGTCCCTCAGTGAAGGAAGAGAACAAGATAGTCCCCAGGGTTCCTTCTAGTTTTACTCTTTAGTATGAAGATGAAAAACCACAAGAATACGATGGTCAAAACTGAAAAATATCCAGTAACTTTTAGTGGTTCGTATGAGTATGTTATTAAAGTGAAACAGTTGTAAAAGCAAAAACATATACAGTTAATTGTGTGGTAGTTCTTACCTGAGCATGTGGGTCAGCATTCTTAGTTGCAAGCAAAAGGAATTCTGACTTATTTAAGCAAAAAAGCAATTTCACAAAAGGCCCTTGGAGTAAGTCACAGCATCTCCAGGAAGGCCACACTCAGAACCAAGGTGAGAATCAGAGCCCAAATCATGCCAAAGGACACATGATAGGGACATGTCTGCTGTTCCCACTAAATGTCTGGGTGCTCCTGTGGGCTACACAGGGCACAATGAATTCTTGACCTTTCCAGCTTCTTTGCCTCATTCATTCCAGATTTAAAGTCTGAGCAGAAGCATCTGATTGGCCAAGACTGGATTACACACCTGAGCCCAAACTTCCAGGGATGGTGAAATCAACGATCAGGATCTTACTGAGACTTATGTAATGGGGAATTCCCCCAAACATAGGAAAGGGCTCCTTCAAATTCTCTACACATTTCCACTACATCTGGTATACTGAGGATCATCTCTATTAAGTGTATCTACAAGTGTATTTATTATATAGGTTCTGCTGCATGACCAGAGACCCAAAGTAACTGTGACTTACACAGGGTAGCAATTTATCTACTCTCATGTTACAGTCAAGAAGTAGATGGTCCCAGGCGTGGGATGGAGCTTTTGCTCCATGAGGTCATTCAGGGATCCAAGTTTTTTCCACCTTATTGGTCTATGATACTTAGGATATTGCCCTTACCCACACAGTCCAGTATGACACATCATTACATCCACACCCACATTGCAAAAATGAAGGAATGATGGACATGCCCCTCCATTAAGACACATCCCAGAGTTGAACATATTTCCCATCACATGCAACTGGCCAGCTCTCAGTAACTTAATGGTACAGGAGGTTGAACAATGCAATCTTTTTACTGAACATCTGTGTAAATGTCTACCAATCAAGGGTTCCACCACCGTAACAGAAGGGAAGAAAAGATACCGGAGGACAATCAATATTGAAGCAATCTCTCCGTCAACAAATAGCAGGTTGAAACTTTAGCAAATAAGATTAGACAAGAATATAATAGAATTTTCTGTGAGGGTTGCTGAACACAGTTACTTTAGAATGTGAGAAATGCCTCCAAATGTCTTAAAATGGGACAGTGCTTCATATGTAATGAAATGGGTTGAGAAAAGGGACAGTTCATGCTCAGTCTCAGCCTTAATGTTTATATTCAGAAATGACAAAGGTTAAAAGACAGGACTGAATGAAAGTTTAAAGGCCTTTCTTTGGGCAGATTGCTATAGCCAGAGTTGGATGCTTGGCGGAATGTAGCGGGTCAATCCAAATGCTCCTCTGGGTCTTTGTAGAAAATGCAGTGGCCCATAAGGAGGTCAGAGAGGCCTTGGGGCTAGATGAAATAGAGAAAATACCGGCAGAAATTCACAGATGAGAAATACAAGGGCAAACTGGGTGCAAGTTCAAAGCTGTGGAAATAGCATGGAGAGTTAGAGCGCACTTGAACGTCTGAGTTATCTTGCAACATGCTCCTTGGGGCAAAGAGTAATGGGGCTCTAAGCCACTGGCAGCAAGGGCGGAGGGCAGTGCCCAGAGAATGACGGCTGGGTCAGAACCGCCCAGGATCACTGCCGCCCCGCCGACAGGCTCCTGGGCTGACTCTTCTGAACCGCACTTTCTGAAGCAGTCTTCAAGCAACTAATTTCCTAGCAGAGCAGTAATGCCTGGCTCATCTCCACCACCGTACATGTCCCAAAAGCTTTTTATAGGCATTCTCTTTCCTCATGCTTTCAGGTGTATTATAAAGATATACATGTTACCCAAGCAACCTATGTGTGTCACAGGGAGCTTTGGTTTAGTATTAGTGTTTTTGATGTCTTCTATTTTTTTTCACATTATATAAATTTATTGAAAAACACTAATAAAAATATAGGTTCCTGGACCAATACTAACACTTCTAATATAGTATTAATAGTAACCAGTATTTGTTTATTGACTTAGTGCTTCACATGTACTTTCATATTTTTAAAAAAATTGAGGTATAATTGACATACAACATTAGTTTCAGGTGTACAACGTGATGATTCTATATTTGTATATATTGGGAGATGATCACCACGATAAGACATTCACATCCATCACCACACATACATAATTTCTTGTGTGTAAGAACTTTTAAGATTTACTCTCCTAGCAAATTTCAAATATGCAATACAGTATTATTAACTATAGTTACCATGCTGTACATTACATCCTCATGACTTATTTATTTTATAGTTAGAAGTTTGTACCTTTGGTCTCTGTTCGCCCGTGTTGCCCACCCCTAACCTCCTCCTCTGGCAACCACCGATCTGTTCTCTGTATCTATGAGGTTGGTGTTCTGTTTTAGATTCCACATATAAGTGCGATCATATGGTACTAGTCTTTCTTTCTGACACTTCACTTAGCATAATGGCCCCAAGTGCCATCCATGTTGTTAAAAATGATGAAATTCCTTTTTATGGCTGAATGATCTTCCATTGTGTATATATACCACATTTTCTTTAACCATTCATATGTCGATGGACACTTAGGTTGTTTCCATATTTTGGCTACTGTAAACAATGCTGCAGTGAACATGGGGGTTTCTTCTACTCCTGGTCTACTGCCATTAATTTGAGGCAAGTCCAAGGAGTATTTTTCAGAAGAAGATGGCTAACGGCCTATTTATTATTTTCCCTAGTACAATAACATGTTCTAAATTCTTCCCTATTCCACCACTGAACAACAACAACAAATCAATAGCCTTGTCTATTGATGGATGAATGGATAAGCAAAAATGTGTCATATACATACAACGGAATATTATTCAGTCTTAAAAAGGAGGGAAATTCTGACATATGGTACAATGTTAATGAACCTTGAAGGCATTTTGCTTAGTGAGATAAGACTGTCATAAAAAGACAAATACTGTATAATTCCACATATATGAGATACTACAGTAGTCACATTCACAGAGACAGAAAGTAGAATGGTGGTGGCCGGGGCCCAGGGAGAGTAGGGGAATAGGGAATTAGTGTTTAACTGGTATAGAGTTTCAGTTTGTTTTTGTTTTTGTTTTTGCGGTACGGGGGCCTCTCACTGCTGCGGCCTCTCCCGCCGCGGAGCACAGGCTCCGGACACACAGGCTCAGCGGCCATGGCTCATGGGCCCAGCCGCTCCGCGGCATGTGGGATCTTCCCGGACCGGGGCACGAACCCGTGTCCCCTGCATCGGCAGGCGGACTCCCAACCACTGGGCCACCAGGGAAGCCCGAGTTTCAGTTTTTGTAAGATGGTAAGACATCTGGAGATGGATGGTGGTGATGGTTGTACAACAATGTTAATGTACTTAATACCATTGAATTGTACACTTAAAAATGGTTAAGATGGTAAATCTTGTATTATGTATATTTTACCAAAATAGAAAAGATTTGGAAAAAAATATCAGTAGCCTCATCTGAGTTCCCCATGGACACCATGGACTGGTCTTCCACATTCTTCTTTCTCTTCTAGTACCTACCTTCAGACTTCTCCAAGCAGTGTTTTTATAGTCTAGTTCTAAGTGTCTAAGTTCCAACTGTCTGTAAGTGCTATAATATCACTGGCTGTGATAGGTTTATAACCTCTCTGTGGGGATTTAATCAACCCTCCTTCGTGGCTTCCTTCAATCTCTGTCTTTTTTCTTATTTGACTTAATTTTTATTTCTCAAATGTCTACCTTGTTCAGATCCTATGTCAGTAGTTAAGGGCACAGGCTCTTCATTTAGACTGCCTGGAGGAAGTCCTTGCTCTACTGCTTATTTTCAGTGGGCCCTTGGACAAGTGACTCAACCTACCTCTCTGTTTCCTCCTCTGTATAATAGTGATAATAATAGTATCTAGGCATGGTATGAGCTTTCAATACACATAAAGGGCTTAGGACAGTGCCTGTCACATAGTAAGCACTCAAGGAGTATTTGCTATTATAATAAAATTGACTATTATTATTTCCAGAAGTCCTTTCTGGGAGTCTTCAGTAGGAAGCATCTCTGAATGTTCCTAGCAAGTCTGCCCTCCCTTGTTCTGGTAAGAATACCTCTCTTTACTTTGAGTAACTGCCATTCTAAGTGATTCTATTAATCTTCGTCCGGCCCAGATTCCAAAGCACTGTATGGGCATTTAACCCAGGCCTGGCCAATCATACAGTACTTCATTCCTCTAGCAGCAGTGACTGGTCCGAAGTGTGGGCCTGGGATCCAAGGAGAGCCAATCAGAGTTCTTCTTTGGCACTGACAGGCAGATGCTGGGATACAGCAGTCTTGTCTTTGCTCCAGGGCCACTGAGCTGAGACAACGAAAGCTTTGAGACACAGGCAGCCATCTTCCCTGTCTGCACAGAGGAAGCCCATCTGAGCTGGGAAGCAGTAAGGGCAATACCCACAAGAGAAAAGGACTGAGGGATGGTGGGGTGGGGGAGGGAGGAGAGGGAGAGACAAGGGCCTATAACTTTGAGTTTTGGGGGCTGGCAACCCTCTGTCAGCTCCTATCCTGACTTTCCCAGATCTGGGAGCCCAGAGAGTCGCTTTTCGCTTAAGGTGGTTTGAGCTGACTTGTTGTCATTGTACCTAAAAAACTCATGGCTGGGATGCCCTTTACACTCAATTTGAACTTCTCCCCTTCCTTCCCTTCCTTTCTTCCCAGACCCCTAAGTGACAAGGCCCTTGTTCTGAAATGGGACTGCCAGACTCCTACGCTGCAAGACGTACTTCTCTTCTTTTCTTGGTTCAGGAGTTTTCCACCTCTGGCTAATTTTCCTAGTTTCCTTTGCTGGGATCACCAGCTGTGTCCTTATTTCCTCATTTCTTCTTAAGTCTCCCCTCACTGCCCACCCCACTACTCCCCGACCTTTATTGTCACCTCAGACAACTTCTCTGTCTTCCTGTGAGCAGATGTATCAAGCTCAGCTTTTCCTCTTTTGCTTTTGTTCTGCATCTTTGCAGCTGATACCTTTATGCCCTTCTTTTCTTCTGATATTAATCTTGGGATATTTGCATAAATGTGTTCCTTTTCGATACAGATATCACATAGTAACCCTCTTGCACCCACCCTGCCAACATTTTTTTTTTTAATTTTTTACTCTAGAAGACACTGCTGTGTTATGTTTCATACCTGAAACACTTCCCAACTATGCATTCCTCATCTCTGGCTGCTCCCCGTATCCAGTGAAATTATCAGGCCCTAAATGAAAACTACCAGCATGTATCTAATTTCACTCTACTCACGCCAATAGTTTTGCTTCTCACTTATTCCTCCAGTCAAGTCCCAAACCAACCCCGTTATCTAGGGCTGTGAAACTCTCTGAGTTATTTAAAGGCAAGTTTAGCTCTTACTTAGATTACAATTCCAACTGATAAGTGTAGAAGGAATTAAGAATATAGAAAGTCAACATTAGGCACATACCTAGTGATAAGTTTGGTAGGTAAGAACCACTGATGGATGCTATAGTTAGTGAGCAAAGTATAAGGAGAAACGGTATTTGCATAGTCTCAAAGAATCTCCCCACAAGATATATATTGGTTACAAAGGGGAAAATTATAACTTTACACTAGAGAAACTTAGAAGACATCACCTTAACCAGGTGAACATCATCACTAGTAAGACACATCAACATCATATAACCATAATATAATGCATTGAGAAGTGCACAATATTCCTTCTGAGATGTTCTTGCCAAAAATGTACAACCTCAGTCGAATCATGAAACATCACCAGGCTAACCCAAACTGAGGCACATTCTGTAAAATAACTGACCTGTCCTCTTCCAAAGTGTCAAGGTCATGATAAGGAAAGACTGAGGAACTCTTGCAGGTAGGAGGACACGAAGCAGTCGGGAGAACTGAAAGCATTTGACCCCGGATTGGATCATGGACAAAAAAAGGACAGGAGAGGACAAGTGGGGAAATTTGAGCAATGTCTGTAAATTAGGTAATGCTGTTATCGATGTTAATTTTCTAACTAGATAACTACACTGGTTTATTGTCTGGGTTACAACCTAGGCTAAGGGCTTTATAAAAGCTGCTCAGATGTTTCTATTGTGAAAAATTTGAGAACCACTGATCTCAGTTTATGGCAAAGGAGGGAAGTCTTAAATATGAACAATGGCCTGTAAACTAGCTGCAGCTTGTCCCACTAGTCCTTTTATGTTAAGTCCTTGCAAAGATTGCGACTAGCCACCACCTTGATCAGGACTCTGTGAACTGGACTTAGAGGCAGGGCACCAGCAGATCAGAGAGAAGCCCGGTGTGACTGCGCCCCACGTCCAAACCTCCCAGCCCCACCTCCTATCCAGCCGCTGCTGTGATGACCAGTTTCCTGTGGGCTTTGATGGACCTCGTGCAGATGCATTTGAGCCTGTGCAGTGAACCTCTCAGTTCTGGCCTTGGGGTTTTGATGATGCTGAGGCAAGGGACGCCTGTGGGAACCGACCTGTGCACAGCCCAGAAGCGTGGGGAATTAACAACCGTTCCCCATGTCCTCCCCTCTGTTGACAGTTCAGAGGCGCTTTCCATCAGCTCTTCAGAAGGTCTGGTCAGGATGGAGCACCATGTGTCCTTAGCAATGGCCAGTTCAGTTTCATATCCTTGTATTGTTTCTCTCTCCTTCCCTGTTCCCCTCTCCTGTCCTGCCCTATTGCCCCCAGAATCACATTCCCAAATAAACAACTTACAAGTTCCAGGAAAGATGGCAGTGGCAAGACTGGAACGTTTGGATGCGTTATGGATGCAGAATCTGAGGGGGAAGCTGGTCTTGGGGTTCCTTTCGTCTCATAACGTTTTACCCTAATCACATATCCACACCAGTGTTTCTCTTGAAATTTCTCGAAAATGGGAGAAAAAAAATTGTTTATCCTCCACAACTACCTGAAGGACCTCCTCAGAGGCCAGCTGAAATCTACCATTGTTGAAGACAAAGTACAGCAAAGACAAGATGTGGTATTTGGCTAAACTGATTCGAGGAATATCCACTGACCAGGCTTTAGCTCAACTGGAATTTAGTGACGAAAAAGGGGCCCAAATAATGGAGGAGGTTCTCTTAGAAGCACAAGATATGGCAGTGAGAGACCACCATGTGGAATTCAGATCCAGCTGAATATATACAGCTGAGTCCACTTCAGGGAGAGGCCAGTACCTGAAACACATCCGATACCACCATGGAGGTGGCTTTGGGATCATGGAGGTTTGTTGCCATTATTTTGCGAAGTTGGTGGAAGGCCTCCCACCTCCACGTGAGATACCAAAGACAGTGTCACCCACACCAAAGAATATATTCAAGAGCTTTGAAACCGGACCATCACATTCACACTCTGTGATGGGGGAATTCAGAATCCACAGTGTATATATTTTACCATTTGTTTCCTAAAACAAACAAATTTAAAGACAAATGCTTTTTTTTTGTTTCTTTGCGGTACGCGGGTCTCTCACTGCTGTGGCGTCTCCCGTCGCGGAGCACAGGCTCCGGACGCGCAGGCTCAGCGGCCATGGCTCCCGGGCCCAGCCGCTCCGCGGCATGTGGGATCTTCCCGGATCCGGCCGCGAACCCGCGTCCCCTGCATCGGCAGACGGACTCTCAACCACTGCGCCACCAGGGAAGCCCGTCTTCTCTCTTTTACGGAAGGCAAAAATGGCTAGTCCAGTATCCGCCTGCTTTCCTTTTTGACCAGTCTGCCCTAATTCTTCAACTTCCCTCTGCTCTCCCTCTCCTCCACTGGCTCCATTTGCAGCTGGTAGCTCATCTCCAGTAGCCCCTTGGCCAAAGCCAGCAGAAAACTGGCTGCTTACACAGCTTTCCTGCTCTGCTTCAATAAAGTCCCTCTGGGCAGCTCCTGCTGCCACCCTGGCAGCTCTCCTTTCCTCCTCCAACCTCGGCATCTCTGCGTTCACACGTAGCTCAGGCTGCCCTTCCCTTCTGACCAGTCGACCTGCCACCCAAGTTCCCCACCTGTACCTTCAGGCCTTGCAACTTTCCTCCTGGGCATCACCGGCATCACCTCATCAGCTTCTTTTCACACACGCTGCTCATGCCTCGTGCTCTTTTGACAAGGGCAGTAGCGCTGTGGAGCAAATAGAGAAAGAATCAGTGAAGAAACAGTCCCTAAGGGCTGTCTGTTTGACTTCTTCAAGACAGCAATAATGTATTGATTCATTTGGTAAATATTTATTCAGCGCCTAATATGTGCCACTCATTGTTCTTCGGTGCTGGGAATATAGCAGTGAGTAAAACAGAGAGTCCCTGCCCACATATAGCTTACATTCCAGTGAATAATGATAACTTAGTGATAGAACTGGGACTGAAATGCTACATCTCTCTTTCCTTCGTTTCACGCTGCCTTTTTCCTTAATGACAGGCATAGCACTCATTCCATACCTTATAGCTAAACTTTCTTATGAGTCTTCCGACTAAAGATTAAAATTCGTCTTTGACCCACTACCCCAAGCCACCTGGGCTCTTCTCTTTTGAGAGAAAGCTTGAGACCTAAATGGTCTTCAGCTGTAAACTATTAAAGGCTGTTTAGCCTACTTTTCCCTGCCTCAGCTGGGACCACACAACCTGAAGGGCAGGAAATGGCGCTTAGAGCAGGACAGAGGCTCAATGCTCTAGCGTTTTCTATCGAGCTGCAGCTCTTTTTCATTGATGTCTCCTTGTGGTTTTGAAAATACTTTGCCACATTCTCAGATCTGTAACTTAATATTTATTATAACAATAGAAAACTCTTCCTTATGTAACAGCCTGCCTTAAAACCATCCTTAGTCTTAGCAGAGGGACATTAGATAATGAGACAACGGATATCTGTGCTATCTGCATAGGAGAAGTTTTAGCTTCATAGATGGGCAAGCTGATTCAGAATGAGGCTGAGGGAGAGACAGTCTTTCTTATTTCCCCTCATTCCCTGCAAAGGTAATGGAAAATGACTGGGTGCTTTTTCAGTTTGAAGTGCACTCTCTTTGGGAATTTGCTGGGTTTGTTTTGGAAGATAAAGGAATTTGTACCGTATGCTCCAGGTAGAATGCTATCTAACTTTTCTGTTTTCAAAGATAATTTTGGGAAAGGGCATCTCCATTTCTTGATGGATTTGAATGATGGAGAACTCACCAACTGACTTGTCTTTACAAGGTCCATCTTTCCATGGCTCACATTCTGACTACCCAAGATGATTTGAGGAGTGTAAGATCTCCACTGGGGAGATTTGGTCCTTGAAAATTTACCTTTACAGATCAGTTATGTTGGATTAAGTATCACCTTTCTGTTATTAACAGCTTCTAAAATATAAATATTCTCTGGGAGGAGGTATAGGAGAGGATATATAATTTTCCCTGTACCCTTCTAGGTGCTTGACTGAGAATCCCTAATAATAAAAGACAGATTAACAGGAGAAAAACAAATTTAATTACATATGTACATATGTGCTGGAGCCCCACAAAGACATGAGATTCAAAGAAGTGACCAAAATAGGAAACTTTTATACCTTTTAGACAAGGAAACAATTTGTGAGGAATTGACAAGACAAAATAGTAAAACGATGAAGTAACAAGTTTGCCTTGTTTGCCCTTGTTGGCCCTAAATGCCCTGCCTCTGGTGACTCACCAGGGATGCCTTCTGTCCTCCTGGTACAGGGTACCTTTCACATGGGAGATTTCTTCTCTTTCAGGGAGATGTAGGTGGGTCAAAGTGTTCTTCTTGCACCAGCTGTCTCTTAAGTACCTTAATTCAAAATAATCAGGATGCCAAAGTGGCATATTTGGGGGTGATATATTCTGAACCCCTACAGAGGTAACAAATTGCTTTCTTCACACATTAGTGAGTTTTATCACATTCATCTCAACTTGAAAGAACTCTGCAGAATGAACCCTGAATATCTATCTTTTGGGGAGGGAGGTAGAGAGCCTTGAACAGAATGACGGACAGGCATTGAGAGGCGGTATGAGAGTCCCAAGGACCAACAAGGGGCTGGGTGGCCTTGTGTGATTATCAAGGATGTCATTAGGATGATGCTGGGAGGGGAGGGAGGCCCCGGAGGGTTGTCTTTTCTGTCCCAAAGATTTTGATGGCTCTCCTTCCTCTGTGGACATGCAGTAGTAGTGCTGCTTCTGGGAGTGAGCCCCTGTACCTCTGCTCCCCAAGGTAAGCCACGTCGCTCAACCTTTTTCCTCACTCTGAGTTAGTCCAGACCACAGAAGCTCATCTGGGTTTGAGGATAGGCAATAATGGCAATTTGGCTTAGGTATGGCCAATATTATTTTGGTTTCCTCCAAAAGCAGTGAAAAAGGACAGCACAAAGGTTATAAACAAGGTAAGTTTGCCAGAGTGTGGGAAGGCTCTCCATATAAGGCTTTATCTTCTAGATGCCTTTTTAGAATTCAGTGGTCTTGTCAGCCTGCAAAGATGCCTTTAATATAAGCCCCAAGTCAGAAAAAACTTACACTAGCATACAAGGCAATGATTTGACTACCCAGGAAGCTACCTCTCCCAGTCCTTTCGTCTGGGTTTACAGCCTTGAAATTCTCATTGCGTCAGCCCAGGGACAAATCTCCCCTTAACTGTGCTTATGCTTCTGGGCTGAATTTTCCATTTATGTCCACTACGGATGATGACCACTACACATGCCTGACCTTCCAGGGGTGGGATGCATTTCTGTGAATGACAGCAGCTCACTCTAGTAGGGACTTAACTGGACAGAGAAGAAGGGAAGTGTATCTACTGACCTTTCTGGAATGGGGATGCTTCTAATACACCCCACAAGTGAGCGAGGGCTCCAGGCAGTGTTTCTTTTAAAATTTACATTTTTAGTGTTAACGGAAAATGACAAAACAAACTTACATATAAGTTGCTTTATAAAGTTTAAACTAGTTTTCCCATTGCTATGACATGTATTGAAGGTGGCAGTAAGGATATCTATAATATATTCTCTTTAATTTCCCATATCCTAATTTCAAATGCTTCAATTTGCAATGCTTGAGGAATACGATTGCTTTTAAAATTGTGATTTTTATAGCTGTTTTGCTTTTAATGTTGATAAACTTAAAAAATATCTTCAGCACTCTCGGAAATGATCTTCTGTACTTGGAGGGTAAAGATGTGATGACAGTTTTCCTTCTTTATAACTCCTAACTCTTTTTGGAACAGGCTGTGATTGTGGGTGGATTATTCTGATACTATTGCTTTGTCTGTGCAGTATTTTGCAGCTTAAAAGTAAAAGTTTTCTCTGTTATCATTAAACATGCATCCTTGCTAAACATGCCATGGTAACTCTCTAGATATAAATGAGTCTTTAGATCGGTTATTTCAGTTCAATGGCTCTTACATTATGGCATGCATTAACATCACCTGGGAAGATTTCTAAAATGCACATATCTGGGTGTTACAGGGCATAAGACTGAGCAGCCTGGGTCGGGGCCCAAGGATCTGCATTTTAAGCTTTGGCCTGAGAGCCACATTCTGGGGGTGAATCACTGCCTGAGAGCTGACTTCTCAGCCTCAGCACTATTGCCATTTTGGTTGGATGAATATTTGTTGTGGAACTGTTCTCTGCATTATAGGATATTTAGCAGCAACCCTAGCCTCTACCCACCAGATAGATGCCAGTAGCATCCCCACCTATTGAGACAATCAAAAATGTCTCCAGACATTGCCAAATGTCCTCTGGACATTGGAGTCCTCTGGACTCCAATGGTGGAGTTTGCAAACCACTGGCTTAGGCTCTTTGCTCTTCCTAATTCAAACAACCTAGCCACTCAAGCGTTCTTGTGAGTGATGGATTTGTATATGGGACTCTAGTCCAAACTTAGTTGTCTCAGAACTCTGTATGATAAAATGAATCTTTTGTCATGGAGGACTCAAGCTAAGGGCTCATGACCATTTCCAGCCCCCAGACAATTCTTATTTGACCATATTTTTCTTTTAATTATTAAAATTAGTTGCTAACATTTACACTTTACAATTTGGGAAAAACTCATTTCTGGGTTTGCTTGAAAATTCAGAAGCTCAGACCATATCAGTCCACACTGCTAAGAGTCAACTGGACCAGGGGAACAGCTGCAGTAGAGGCCCAGAAGTGGTCTCCAGTTTCCCAAGTCCTCAGTTGGCTGACCTCACTTATCCAAGTACCTGTCTGGCTCCTAGAAGCACTGGATTTGCAATTCCTGGTTTAAAAACTCCAAACCACTGACTGAGAATGGAGCACCTCATATGGAATAATTCTGCCAGGGCTGGCAGCTTTGATGTTAGCAACTGAATGTATTAAAAGATGAATTAGATTGTGAGGCAATGGGCCAAATGTTTTCATCTCCTGCAATTAATATATCTTCCAATTTTGTAATATATTTATATGGAGTTTTATGTATTTCCCCTTTCTGGAGTAAAATCTGGATCATAGGCATTCAACTCCCATTGCTAATTTATCACATTCTGCTACTACTTTTTGTTGTTGACTAATGCAGCTCTGCATATCTATTGAGAATTCTCTGTCTCAAGAGCTGGTTCTTTTTTTTTTAATTGAAGAATAGTCGATTTACAATATTAGTTTCAGGTGTACAACATAATGATTCAATATTTTTATAGATTATACTCCATATAAAGTTATTATAAAATATTGGCTTTATTCCCTGTGCTGTACATTACATCCTTGTATCTTATTTATTTTTATTTTTATTGTGGTATAGTTTATTTACAATATTATATTAGTTTCAGGTATACAATATAGTGAATCAAATTTTTATAGATTATACTCCATCTATAGTTATAAAATATTGGCTATAGTCCCTGTGCTGTACAATATATCCTTGTAGCTTATTTACTGTATATATAGTGTGGGGTTGGCAAAAAAGTGCCTTTGGTTTTTAGATAAAAATAACAGACACATTTTTCATTTTCACCAAGAACTTTATTGAACAATGTATTCGCTCTTTTGTTCCACTCTCTTCTGCCATTTTTCAGGCAACTTCATAATTCCATCTTCCCAAAACTTTTTATCTTTTTGAGCAAAGAACTGTTCCAGGTGCCTTTTACAGTCTTCCAGGGAATTGAAATTTTTTCCAGTAAGAGAATTTTGTAAAGACCTAAATAATGGAAATCCGAAGGTGCAATGTCTGGTGAATACAGTGGATGAATCAGAACTTCCCAGCCAAACTGTAACAGTTTTTGCCTGGTCATCAAAGAAATATGCAGTCTTGCGTCATCCTGATGGATGATTATTCATTCTCTGTTGACTAATTCTGGACGCTTTTCATCGAGTGCTGCATTCAGTTGGTCTAACTGAGAGCAGTACTTGTTGGAATTAATCATTTGGTTTTCCGGAAGGAGCTCATAACAGAGGACTCCTTTCTAATCCCACCATATACACATCACCTTCTTTGGATGAAGACCGGCCTTTGGTGTGGTTAGTGGTGGTTCATTTCATTTGCCCCACGATCTCTTGCACTCCACATTATTGTACAGTATCCACTTTTCATCACCCCTCACAATTTGTTTTAAAAATGGAAGGTTTTGGGCTTCCCTGGTGGCGCAGTGGTTGGGAGTCTGCCTGCCGATGCAGGGGACGCGGGCTCGTGCCCTGGTCCGGGAGGATCCCACGTGCCGCGGAGCGGCTGGGCCCGTGAGCCATGGCCGCTGGGCCTGCGCGTCCGGAGCCTGTGCTCTGCAACGGGAGAGGCCGCGGCAGTGAGAAGCCCGTGTACCGCAAAAAAAAAAAAAGGAAGGTTTTCATTACGTTTAAGTAGAGAATCGCGTGTGGAAATACACTCAAGAAGGTTTTTTTCACTTAACTTATGTGGAACCCAAACATCAAAGTGATTAACATAACCAAGCTGGTACAAATGATTTTCAGTTCTTAATTTGGATATTTTGAGTATGTCGGCTATCTCCCTTGTGGTATAACGTTGATTGTTCTCAGTTAATGTCTCAATTTGATCACTACCAACTTCAACTGGTCTACCTGACCATGGAGTATCGTCCAGCGAGAAATCTCTGGCACGAAACTTTGCAAACCACTTTTGACACATTTTTGATCAGTCACAGCACATTCTCCATAAAGGTGCATAAATATTTTTTTTTACGTTTCAGTTGTGTTTTTACCTTTCTTGAAATAGTAAAGCATGACATGCTGAAAACGTTGCTTTTTTCTTCTATCTTCATTAAAATGGCTACACAAAAATTCACCAATTTTGATGTCTTTTTTAAAATACATGCTGATGACAGCTGTCACATAAAATCTAACAAAACTGTTTCGAATGAAGTTAAAGACAACCGAGTGTTACTAGAGCCACATTATGGACAAAAATGAACAAACCTTTTGGCCAACTCAATAGTTTGTACCTCTTAATCCCCTACCCCTATCTTGCCCTCCCACCCCTCTCCCCACTGGTAGCCACTGGTTTGTATCTGCGAGTTTGTTTCTGTTTTGTTATATTCATTTTGTTTGTTTTATTTTTTAGATTCCACATGTAAGTGAAAACATACAATATTTGTCTTTCTCTGTTTGACTTATTTCACTAAGCATAATACCCTCCTGGTCCATCTATGTTGTTACAAATGGCAAAGTTTCATTCTTTTTTTATGACTGAGTAATCTTCCATTGTGTATGTATGTATATGTGTATGTGTATATATACATGCCACGTCTTCTTTATCCATTCATCTATTGATGGACACTTAGATTGCTTCCATATCTTGGCTATTGTAAATAATGCTGCTATGAACATTGGGGTGCATGTATCTTTTTGAATTAGTGTTAAGTGCTGGTTCTTGATAGACAAATGAACCATTTCCAGGAAACAGAGAAACAAAGGAGAAAAGGGTCTGTGATGCACAAATACCCTCACCCTACCTGAACCTATGCTCTTGTGTGACTAACAATTGCATATGTGATGGCTAGAAACTTAGACTTATGACTGATTTCAAAAGAAAGAGGAAAATGTTGCAGGTGGGGCTGACTGGCTTCATGGGCATGTGACTGTACATTCACACAAGGCCCTGTGCGTAGAAGGGCCCTGCACTTCACTTAATGCTCTGCTGTTGCCATTGTGAATTTCTTTCTTTCTTTTTTTCTTTAATTCATTGTAATAGCAGAAGACTAGAAACAGGGAAAATGTCCATCAGCAGGGACTGGGTGGATAAGGCACCCAGTGGAGGACCCTGAGGCTGAAAAAAGAACAAGGAAGATCTCAACATATTGCTGCGGAGAGATCGCTGGGGTGGGCTGTTCTGTGAATAAAGCAAAGTGGGTGTCTAGAATGGGCAATGTTTATCAGTTTATCATAAAAGGATTTAGCTGAGGAACAGCCAGGTGGAAGAGAAGCATAGGGCAATTTATGTGGGAAGGAGCGTGGTGCTTTCATGATGCACCACTCTCCCCAAGTCTCCATGTGTTCACCAACCTGGAAGCTCTTGAAATTCTTAATAATTTTTCAACAAGAGGCCCTGTAATTTCATTTTGCACCAAGCTCTGCAAGTTATATAGATGGATCTGTCTGAAGGAGGGGATTTTAAATTTTATTTAATTTTATTATTATGGGAGGTGGGAGTGTTCAAGAACATTAAGTTCAGGAATATATTATTGTAAGGAGAAACAAGTGCTTTTCCCTTGGTGACATTGGAATACATTTATCCAAGAAATTAACAAACGACCTCGCCAAACCAGCTATGTGTGAGGAACTGCTAGCAGGCAAGGAAACAGAAGACAGAAGGCAGTATGGTGGTGTGAGCCAGGTATAAATGGATTCTAATGAATTTAGACAAACCACATAATTTCTTCAAGTCTTAGTTTCTTTATCTGTAAAATGAGGATAATAGTTTTGATATTATGAAGTTGTAAGGTTTAAATGAGATAGTGTGTGAGTACCTCATACAGTGATTGGCACATAGTAAGTCCTCAATATATGGCAGTTATACTAATATGGGGCTTTGCTCTCAGGAGTCTATAATCCAGAAGAGGAGACAGATGTATCAAATCATGGCAGTAGAATCTGGTGTATTAGCTCAGGCTGTTACAACAAAATATCATAGACTGGGTGGCTTAAACAACAGAAATTTGTTTTCTCACAGTTCTGGAGGCTGGAAGTTGAGATCAGGGTACCAACATGGTCAGATGGTCAAGTTCTGGTGAGAGTTCTCTTCCTGGCTTTGGGACAGCTGCCTTTTTGCTGTGTCCTCACTTGGCAGAAAGCTTTGGTGTCTCTTCCTTTTCTTACTAGGACACCAGTTTTTATTGGATCAGGACTCCACTCTTAAGACTTCATTTAACCTTTTTTAAAAAAATTTATTTTATTGAAGTATAGTTGATTTACAATGTGTTAATTTCTGCTGCACAGCAAAGTGATTGTTTTATATATATATATATATATATATATATATATATATATATATATATATATAAACACACACACACACACACACACACATACATATTCTTTTTCATATACTTTTCCATTATGGTTTATTACAGGATATTGAATATAGTTCCCTGTGCTATACAGTAGGACCTTGTTGTTTTTCATTTAATCTTCATTACTTCCTTAAAGGCCCTAGTTCCAAATATAGTCACATGGGGGGTTAGAGCACCCCATATCTATTTTGAGGGGGTACAATTTAGGCCATAACATCTGGTATAAGTACAACCAGGGCATAATGAATGCCCGACTCTGCTAGTAGAGGGAGGTCAGAGAAGGCTTCACAGAGGAGGTGATTCCTGAAATGCATCTAAAATGTTTTAATCAAAGAAGTATTTGCTCAAAATAAATCAAAGAGCATAGAGGAGTATACAATAATAAACAGTAGTCTCCCCACCTCTCTCCAGTCTCAGGTTCACTTTCCATAGTTGATGCTATGGAATGAATGTTTGTGTCCCCTCAAAAGTCATATATTGAAACCATAATCCCCAGTGTGATGGTATTTGGAGGTAGAGCACTTGGGGGCTAATTAGGTCATGAGGGTGGGGCTGTTAAGATGGGCTTAGTGCCCTTGTAAGAAGAGACACAGGAGGAAAGAACTTTCTCTCCCTCTCCCCCTTCCTCTCTCTCTCCCCCTGCTGTCCCCTCCCTTTCCCCTCCCCCTCTCCCATGAGGATACAGTCCCCAATAAACCACAAAGAGTACTCTCACGAGATACTACATCTGCTGGCATCTTGTTCTTGGATTTCCCAACCTCCAGAAATGTGAGAAATAATTTCTGTTGTTTAAACCTCCCAATGCCATTGTATGATATTCTGTCATAACAGCCTGAACTAAGACAGTCAATATTAAAAAATATTTGCATTAGTTCTCATATTTTGACACTCTTCTCAATTCCTTCCAATACTAGATATCTATCTCATTTTTTCTTCCCCCCGCTCCCGGTTCTTCTATTGGTTATCTTTGTGACTGTAAATAATTTACTTCAACCTGTTTCTTGTGTCATTAACTTTCAGCATTATCTATTGACTCCCAGCTTTATAAAAAGAAAATCGTTCCCCATCCTTTTCTCTAGCTTTCCTCCTCCTGCCATGGCCCTCCTTTTGTCATTTTTACCTTTTACATTATCAAGATTACCAATTTGTATTCTGTTCTGCTACCACAGTCAAGTCTTCCTTGCAAGCCAAAAACGCAACTTTCGTGTTATTAGGCCTGTGCAAATGCTGGCCCAAGTTATGTGCTTGAAATACTTTCACTTCTTTACTGAGCCAAATGATATAAACTCAGCACTGGTAGGAGGATTTCTTTTCTTACAGTTTAGAAATTTGTAAGAAAGTGAAATGGAGTTCTCTTTTCTTATAATTTAGAAATTTCTTAAAACCATTATGTACTCGAGTTTGCCACATATTTAGATATATTTTTCTTGTGGAGTTTTATTTTTAAGTTTCTAAATGCCTCTCTCTCTCTCTCTCTCTGTTTTTTTCTTAAAGCACTGGCTTTGACAAATTCTGTTCCATCATACCATCTGTCTTAGACCAGGATGTTGTAACAGCATATCACACACTGGGTGGCTTAAACAACAAAAACTTATTTCTCACAGTTCTGGAGGCTGGAAGTCCAAGATCAGGGTGCCATTGCCATTGGGTTCTGTTGAGGGCCCTCTTCCAGGTTGCAGATTGCAACTTCTTATTGTATCCTTAATGGTAGAGAGCACAGAGAGAGGAAGCAAGCTCTCATGACTCTTATAAGGGCACTAATCCCATTCTCTACCCTCATGACCTTATCTAATCCTAATAACCTCCCCAAGACTCCAACTCTTAATACCATCATGCTGAGGGGTAGGATTTCAACATATGAATTTTGGAGGACACAAACATTCTGTCCATACACTATCTTTTCCATCAAGATCACCCTCTCAAAGACCTCCCTTTCGTCCAGAGAACTCCATCCTCCTACCTCTACAGGAATTGCTTTTTTCCTAGACCTGCACTACAGCTATCATTCTGGAAATACCAGGACTTTCTTTAACTGCTCTTTTGTATTGCATCTACTGTTTCCTGAATCCCATAACTTCTTGTTTCTTGGTTCTCTCCCTCATTTTGCAAAAATAGATCAAGAAACTTCTTAAAAATAGTATAAAACATTTGAGACATGCATGTCTCAAAGTATCTCAGTTTTGTTAACACATTTGATAGTTTGCCTGGGTATAGTATTCAAGTATAACCAGAACAGTGCAATTTTCAACTGGTTTTGTCCAACCCTGTCTTGATATATTCATGTTACCAACATCCCACAAAATATCTTAGGTACACCACCAGAGAGTGGATAATCCACCCATACGAATGAGTGCCCCATCAAACTGGACACTCAATGGATGATGACCAGCCATTGGCAATAAGGGTGGAGTTTCTCACCAGAGACTACAGACAGTGTGGACAGCCCAGCACCAAATCAGTTTTCAGGCAACCAAGTGACATCTGTCATAAAAGCTTTCGCCATCCTGCCAATTCCTCTCTTAGAGTTTTCTTCATTCCTTTCTGAAGTGGTCCCTTTGCCTTTTTCTTCCCTTTCCTGGTCCATATTTTATCTAGGCTTTAGAGTGGAAAAACTAGCCCTTCAAGCATGCAGATGTATTTTTCCGTCTGGTCCTCTGTCCAAAGGCTTTTTCCTTTTAATTTTATAGTCTTTGTTGCTGCTTCCAAAGTGGGTGACTCATGCCTATCTGAGTAGAACTGAGTGGAAGAAAATAGACCCTAGGGGTTCACATGAGTAGGTAAAGAGCTTAAAGAAACACACAGGAAATATACAGATTCATAGTCCAAGACAGTCCACAACAGATTGGAAATTATTTGCCCTTAGACCTTTGAGAGCATAGCTCCATTGCTTTCCAGCACCCACTGTTACTAATAAGAAATCAGATGCTAGTTTGGCTTGTTCTTTTGTGGCTGACTTGTTTTTACTCTCTGGAAGATTTGAAGATGTTCTCTTTATGCTTGGTGTTCTGAAATTTCATAGTAACATGTTTGGGAATAAGTATTTTTAAATTCTTGAATTAGGTATTTAATAGATCTTTTCAACTGGAAGATTTGTGACCACATGGCTTTAAAAGATTTTCATTATTTCTTTGCTAATTTCGTCTTCTTCATGATCTCTGTGCTCTCTTGAAAGTTGAATTGTTGAATGCTAGATTTGCTGAATTAGTCATCTCAACTTTTTAAAATTTTTTATTGTGGTAAAATACACAAAACATAAAGTTGTCTCAACTTTTATCTCATTTTAAAATTTCTGTCTTTTTGTTCTAAGGTTTGAGCAGTCCTTGACTTTTCCATTCTTCTATTACATTTTAAAAAATATTAGTAATTAATCATTTCTAATGGTTCATTCTTTTTATTTTTTATTTTTATAAATTTATTTTATTTTTTATTTATTTTTGGCTGTGTTGAGTCTTTGTTGCTGCGCGCGGGCTGTCTCTAGTTGCAGCGAGTGGGGCCTACTCTTCGTTGAGGTGTGCGGGTTTCTCATTGTGGTGGCTTCTCTCATTGAGGAGCATGGGCTCTAGGTGCACGGGCTTCAGTAGTTGTGGCTCACAGGTTCTAGAGCACAGGCTCGGTAGTTGCAGTGCCTGGGCTTAGTTGCTCTGTGGTATGTGGGATCTTCCCACACCAGGGATCGAACCCTTGACCCCTGCATTGGCAGGCGGATTCTTAACCACTGTGCCACCAGGGAAGTCCCCATTCTGTTTTTGATTGCTCCTTATTTATAGTATCTTCACCTTGGTTTAAGGATAGCTAATCTCTCTGAGGATTTTCATTAGAATTGCTTTGTTTCCTGAATTATTTCTGTTTTTCCAATTACTTATCTTGGTCTCACTTTCTTGTTGCTGGTTTTCTTCTTATGCCTGGTAATCCTAAGCTGTCTGTTCATACAGAAGAAGGAGAGACTGAGTAGCTAGTGTGGCTTTCTTCTGCCGTAATGTAAGAAGGACTCTTCAAGGTGACACTCTGCATGGGGTGACACTGAGCAGGCAGGGCTGTGGCTCATAGTCTTTGCTCTCAGGTGAGCAGGGTAGGGGCTGCCCATCAGGCTATGGATCCTCTCAAGCAGTTGAATGAAAAGGGTTTCACTCACAGACACCATCATCCACTCTAGAAACCTTAGCTTCTGTCATTTAGTTCACGTGGAGCTAGATAGCTCAAATGGTTCAAGTTTGAAAATACAGTACAGATCTTCCTGGACTTACTTACGAGGGGGTTACATCCTGATAAACCCATAGTAAGTTGAAACTATCAGAAGTCAAAAATGCATTTAATACCCCTAACCAACTAAACATCATAGCTTAGCGTAGCCTGAACATGCTCAAAGCACTTACATTAGCCTACAGTTGCACAAAATCATCTAACACAAAGCCTATTTTATAATAAAGTGTTGAACATTTCATGTCATTTATTGAATAGTGTACTGAAATCGAAAAACTGAACAATTGTCTGGATAGAGTGGTTGTATCAGTTGTTTACCTTCATGACTGGGAGCTGTGTTCCTGCCCTCACCAGCATCATTAGAGAGTATTGCACTGCATATTGCTGGCCCAGGAAAAGATCACAATTCAAAACTCGAAGTATGGTTCCTACTGAATGTGTATTGCCTTCACGCCACTGTAAAGTAAAAAAATCCTAAATTGGGGACTGTCTTTGTAAACCAATGGAATTTTCCAGTGTAGATGCTTTGTTTTAAATTAGTGAGTTTTAAACCATTTTTATTCTTTTAATTGGACTGAAGACAGTTTTAAAATTTTGAATATGAATTTACTTGCAATAGGAAATATTGCAGAACTAGAGTGTGTAGATGTATGAATGGTTTTAATGCCATAACTGATTGCTTTAAAGTAGGACTCACCTGTGTATCGGGTTACTACAGCTTTGCAAGTAGACATTTTCTTAGTAATTAAACTCAAATTCTGGAGTTCTTACCCCCTTTCACTTTTATTTGGATGTTGTTTCATGGTATATATATGCCTAGCTTTTTTATATCTCCAAATTAAAACATTATATATATATTTATACTATATATATATATATATATATATATATACTATCACCAATTAGTCAAAGTAGACTTGGGTAGTTCCAATGGTTCTGCTTAAAAAAGAAATAAAACTCTGGTACCTCCAAATGAGAAAACATTTCCCAGTCTCTCCACTTTTCCTTTCCTCCTCCTTCCTTCCTACATAGAAGTTTAATAACGGTTCAGAAAGTGTCTATTCAATCAACTCTTTTTAACATCCATTACAGGAATCCTGAATCCTATCCAACATTATCTTGTTTCTACATTGCAAAATTTAAGGCGCTAGGATCTTTGTGGCCTAAAATTGGTAAACTGTCTTTTTGCTTATCTGGGTTGCCTCAACTTAAGTCCTAGGTTTGAACTTTGGGTAGATCCCGGGGCATATCTCATCTTTTCCTTCCCGGGGTTACTCTGGAACCTAAAGAGTAGCCCCCACTAGCTCCATAGAGGAACCTGTTGTTGTCTCCTTCGGGATCAGCCTGGACCAGCACGACTCACAATACAGCGAGTGAAGTTAAACAACCTCAGACTCTTCCAGCAGAATCTTAAGACTCTCCTCGTTCAGATGAGATCCCCAGTTTTCTGGAGATGGCAGAAGCCCAGGCTGGGATTCTGCATGCCTTCAGATTGCTGCAGAGCCCCACAAATGCCCCACGAAGGCCACTCCGGGAGTCTGCTGTCTCTCCAGGGTGGAGGCTGAATGCTGAGCTCACACTTGACATGCAGAAACCCTAACGGTGCCCCGGTAGCCAAGAGCTAGCGGCCTCTGCTTCAGCCCAGGAGACCCACAAGCTCGAAGTAGAGTTAAAGGTCCGAGGGCAGGGGAAGGTGATGCCTGGACCTCTCAAAGAGGCTCCCACCCCTTGATGCCCTCACCCCACACATCTCTTATGGAATCTACGCATTTGTCACCGGCAAAGCCCACTGGAGTCCCTAGGAAAAAATAAAATGGAACCTAGGTGAGAAGGCCTAACCTCCTCTTTTGGGCTTCGTGTAGTTTCACTTGCCTTAGGAGGCCGAGTGCAGAGGCCTTGCATCTACCAAGGATTAGAGTTCCCAACACAGAACCGCGGCGCCTGACACCTCGACTCCCGCGGGCCGTGTGGAAAAGCGCTGCCCACGACACGGCGATGCAACACGGGCTGCGGGCCCTGTACAGAGACCTGCATGGCGCACTTCCGTCTGGAGCCCGTGAGCAACACGCATGCTCTAGACCTAGGAGAACTCCGCCCCCTTCCCCGCCCCCCCACCACAACCAGCCCCACCAAACGAGATACTATGAAGCAGCCCCGCTCACGGCCTGTCCCAAACGGAGCTGGGTCTTCTATTGGCTGGAATGGCAGGGGGCAGCAGAAGGACCCTTGTAGGGGACAGGTTAGGGAGGGTCAGTAACAGGCTGAGTGGTCCTGTTTATCTGTTTTTTTGTTTTGGGTTTTTTTTTTTACATTCTGTTTTGTTGCCCTGCCCTGATCCTTCCCTTCCGGATGGTAGTTTCATTCCAGGCTAAAGCTTTCGGAACTCGAGTCCCCAGCTCCTTTACCCTAGTAACCTAATGAGGGCAACCGGCCTCTAGGGGTTGTATTAAGTGCTTGTTCCCTCTTTCCTGCAGTTTACTAGAATTTACCCAAATACCAGTACGTTAGGTGCAAAATCAGGTACCTTCATGCGATAGATGTTCAGTTCAACAAATATAAACATTTTCATAGAACAAATTGAAATAAATTCTCTAACTGGTCTCTGCGCTGTGCCTCCAAAGAGTGGCCGGGTGGGCCTACGTCCCCATCTGCATGTCCTTGCTCAGCCTCTGCTTTACCCTCCTAACCCCCCAGCTGCCCCTAGCCCTTCCTCTCAGTCTAGGATACAAGCATTCACCTAATGGGTGACTGGTGATGGACACATGGTAACCAGGGGAGAAGACAGACAAGGACAAGAAGGAGGGTGGCAACCCTAAAGCAACCGACGCTACCCCTGTAATGACGTTTGAAAGTGGCTCAGCCCAGCTCACTATCAGAACCACGCTAAGGAAGAGATGGGTTGTGAATTTATTACTGTCTTCTCAAATACAAGCTGGGATAGCTTGAAAATCTGAAGAAATGTAAGTGTACTCAGATATGTTGCCCACCTGTTGGGAGTGTCAGAGAGGTTGCTCTTAAGAAATTGAAATAAGGTAGCTGGCACAGAGTTAGACTGTAAGATCAACACAGCTTAGCACAGAATACAGAACCTAGAATATGCAAAGCCTTTTAAAAGACAATGCCTTCCCCATCCCCAGTCCCAGTCCACAGAGACAGTAACCTGACTGATGTTAAGCTGAATCAAAGAAATAATATGAAAATCAGGAACATGGTGATCAGCTTGGGAGCATAGGAAATTGAGTGACCAGGAACAGTTAGCAAGGGCCTCCAAAACATTGTCCAGGGCAGAGGGAATAATCCCCTCCCACTGGCCAGACCAATCACATCTTGTAGGTGGAAGCATCAGGCTATGTCAGCCTCATGCTTTTAAGCACTGAAGAACTCTTTGTTCTGATTTCCTCCTCTCTAGGCGATCTCTGATTATTATCTGACTTCCTCTCTGGTTCTGCTTACAGAAATGAATCTGTTATGAGGGATTTTAGTATCCTATTCCTTATAACGTTATTTATTTTTTCTGTTTGTAAATGAACAAAACAGCATTTTGACCACTATATTATTTGGCTTCCCCTGTGTTTACCAACCCGGGAAGAAAGGACTCGTTATACAATATATGTGTTACTGTCCCTGTGAGAGGTACTTCTCATTGTCAGTGAACGATCTGACATTCCGTTTGGGGGGATTCATGGATGTGAGTCTGCCCCTGAGGAGATGAATGTACTCCGGGAGCATTTGGGTTTCAGAGCCTGGAAGGGGGAAGGCCTGATTCTGGAATGAGGAGAGTTCCCTTGGTGAGGACATAGCCACTGGAGCCTTGTTTTCCCGTGTGATAGCATATGATAAACCCATATGCTTGTAGCTGCTGTTATTTTACCATTTTTAGGCAAAGATAAAATGTTCAGTTCATAATGTGAGATACAGCGCTGACTGTGCATGGCATGCCCAACATTAACATCTGGTTTCTAGAACAAAAGTGTGGCATTGTTTCCCCTCATATTCATCCTTTTAAAATTTCCCCTTCACTCAGTGTAAAATAAACAATGTTTTAAAATTTCAACTTAATTAAAATCCTGGTGCAGATGCATTTATAATTAGGCCTACCGATTAAGAAGGGAAAGGAGAAAGGCAAATGAATTATTTCAACCCTAAACTCACCCTCTCCTATTCCCCTACAAGCCAGAGACAAGATGAGATTTGTGCCAAGAGATGAGAAGAATTTCCATCCTGTTTGGATTATGCTGAGATGCTTTTGGAAGACGTGTAAGAGAAGAAAACAGAGAGACGGGAAAGCACAATTCCCTATTTACTTCTTTTTTGGATACACATTTATAAACCCTCAGCACCATGCCCCAAGAAGGCAGGATTTCCAATCTGAAGCAAGCAGAAGCAGTAGCTTTTAAAATAGAACAGCGGGATTGCCTGGGAGGGCATCCTAGCTAGCAATAATGGCTGCCGTTTCCATGGCAATTGCAAGCACAAGTCAGATTCACCTGCAACACGGTCATCTCTGCTCCTTTTGTTCAGGGCAAACTACCGTTCAGCAGCAGACTGCACTGTTAGCAAGACAGACATTTAAGTGAATTGGATGCCACCCTTCTGTGTACAGATCCTTTGTCCTCTACTGAATCTGCAGCTCCTGTTCACATAGTAACAGGAGGAGGACTAAAAAAATACTGTTCTGAAAATGTTTGTAGTCTCACCTGGGCCAAATTTTTCTAAGAGTTTGTCTTTAATTCTCAAATCCAATGATTCCCAAACCCTACCATTTCTCAGAATCCCCTAAATCTGCAAAATGCAAATTCCCAGGTGCCACCACCCAGAAAATCTGATTTAGTAAGTCTGAGATGGGGCCCAGGACTCTGAATTCTTAATAGGTTCCCTAGCTGATTCAGATACAGATGGTCCCGACTCCACTTCTAAGAAGCCCTATTTCGGATATCCGAGGATACCGTTCCCTTCATGGAAAATCACGAGTTGAATCTCAGGGGGTTTTCTCCACAAGGAATCTATTTCGAATGTATTCAGGCCATGTGGCTTTAGTCAGGCAGCAAAGTGGCTTTAGGGTAGTCCTGGGCTTTACACCGTTTGCCTTGGGGGCTTGGTTCATTACAACTCGGTGGCAGGGCTCCCTCAGAGGGTACCCTGTGCCTGCTGTTTCCATCCAGAGAAGAGACAAGGAACACTCTTCTGCAGCACTGGGCCAGCCAGCTTCGGAGAACAGGCAGGGGGAGCTGTTATTTGCAAGTTCAAGGCAAAGAGATGAAATTCTAATCGTGTTCCGCCCTCCTCATAACAGTCAGTGTGGGCTTCATCTTTAGGAAGGCCACAGCTTCACAGCTTTATGAAGGGAGAAAGTGTCCCTTTGATTGCCTGTCCTTGCTGATGCTAGGTCCCCACACCTTGGAGAAGTCTTCCTGTAGCAACCTCTTTCTTTATCCTTCTAGTTTTCTAGCCTCTAGGCTTTAGATGTGCTAAGACAGTCTCTCCCCATTGCTTTCTTTCAGTTTCTAGGTTGCCCTAGATCCTTCTTTGTACCATATTCTGTTTGTTAAATAGATAAAGGATCTCCACAAGCACCCGCCTCCAGGGACAGCCTCGGAAAAGAGTCTGGCATGGCTGGGCAGCCTTTCTGCAGAGCTGGCACTGAAGGTAGACAGGAGTCACAGGCAGCGGCTCAGGTTGAAATTCAGAACATCCCAGGTGAAACTTTGCAGGGAGATGCTTCCCTTGCCCCAAGTCCGCAGTCCTCAGTTTCAGAAATAACTTCATGTGCATGTGCCGAAGCGCTGCAGGTGGTACTGGTGCTTTTATTCAAACGCAGTTTCTCTTTGAAGGAGAACAAAGTAGATGTGAATAAAAGTCCTGTTTTTGGAAAGGAGAAGTAAGTGATGCACTGATAGAAGTGATGCCATGATAGATGCACTGATGCACTGATAGATATTTGGAATGTGAGAACTCTTTCCTAGGGCTTTATCCTCAATGACTTAACTTTTCTCACAGCAGGAGGAGCCCAAATCACAGAGAGGACCTGGCGACCACTTTGTCACTGACACTTTGTGGCTTTTCTCATTTTCACAAAATGGGCACAACAGGACTGGTTTCCAATGTGATGAAAATTCAAAATAAAATGTCACATAGGCAGTTGTTGACAACTGCTTTATTTTTTAATCTACTAACTTTTGTGAACTGGAACCTCCCTTGCCGATAAGTGCAGGGCCAGCTTTGTAAACAAGTCACAGTTGAGGTCAGAGCACAGGGGTGCTGGGCTATTATCCTTGTCAAGGGAACTCCGTGGAGTTCTACTAAGAAGGCGACGGTAGCAGGAAGCAGTAAGATGTGGTGTTAAGCCTGCAAAGCTTTGACACCAGGCTGCCTGAGTACTAGTCCATACTCCCCACATACTCAACAGACTCCTTGTCTGTAAACTGGGAATCGTGAGAGCTACATCCTGTGATTATGGTGAGAGGCAGACAAAGGGATGCACGTTAAGTCTCTAGCAGAGGGTGGGCACTTTGCCAAGTTTGCTATCCTGAATGTGGAGAATCAAATGTGTGCATTTGATATCACTTCATGGAATGCTTGAATGTATTTGGAAGATCAGGGAGACAGAGCTATCACCACTTAGACTGGAAGAGTTAGCTCTCTGGTTGCCATCTGTGTCCGTGGGATGGGGCCTGCAATTAGCCACCATGAATCCCTTAATCAAGCAAATAGGAGAGAGCATGTCAATAGCCTTGGACCTGGCTCTAATCATTCCTGTTTCCGGTGGCCCAGGACTCCCCTTTTATCCACACCCAACTTCCATTATCAGATTCTCTTTAGCAGATCTTGCGCCTCACCCCTTTAATATCCAAAAGTCCTATTTCTTCTCAAGGTCTGCTCACTGCGTCGAAGGTAGAAAGAGGGGACACTATGCCTCTGTGGAGCTGTTTCCTCCTGTGCAGCTGAATGAGGTGGAGAGTTTTGAGTAAACAAGGACAAATCCAGCTCTCCTTGATGCTTCAGCTCTTCATCTCTCTCCCTCTGCCTCAGGTTGCTTGAGTGCTGTCCTGCATGCTCAGTGCAACACGGTGGTGAGGAAGACAGGTACAGTCCCTGACCTCGTGGAGCTTACAATCTAGAGGGAGAACGATCACAAACAGGTAAAGGACAAATAAATAATTTCATGTTGTTGCAAATAGTCCCATGAAACACACAATTACCTTCTGGCTCTAGAATTGCTCCTCATACTTTCTGGACTACAGAATAAATATGGGCTATTTTTTTTTTTTTTTTTTTTGCGGTACACGGGCCTCTCACTGTTGTGGCTTCTCCCGTTGCAGAGCACAGGCTCCGGACGCGCAGGCTCAGCGGCCATGGCTCACGGGCTCAGCCGCTCCGCGGCATGTGGGATCCTCCAGGACCGGGGCACGAACTCGTGTCTCCTGCATCGGCAGGCGGACTCTCAAACACTGCGCCACCAGGGAAGCCCTGTAAATGTAATTTTAACCTTTTAAGTGGACAAGTGGAATCATTGTGTGATTATCAACATTAGTTGCTACGCTATTCAGCAGCAGCAAAGGATAAAGTATTTTATCTCATTGCTAATGTTTATATTATTGCAGAAAAATACTAAACATGATGATATTACAATTATTACTCAAGAAAAGAATTATTGCAACAAAAGATGAATATTTAAATTAATATATATATTAATTGTAAAATGTAGAGAATATGGGGTAATTTTTAAATTATTATAAGACTAAAATATTCCATTAATATGTTTTAGTTAAAAATAATAATTCAGGGCACGGGTTCGTGCCCCGGTCTGGGAAGATCCCACATGCCGCGGAGGAGCGGCTGGGCCCGTGAGCCATGGCCGCTGAGCCTGCGCGTCCGGAGCCTGTGCTCTGCAACGGGAGAGGCCATAACAGTGAAAGGCCCGTGTACCCCAAAAAAAGAAACAAAAAAAAAATTAATAATAATAATTCATGTTGTAACCAGAGCTTCAAAGGAAAGGTATTGGGATCATGCAAAGACCTTGTTCCCTCTGTGGTTCTGAGCTCCCCTGAACCCTGGTCCACAGCAGCACCACTGGGCTCCCCCTACCTCCCAAAGGGCGGCTCAGGCCCACGGTGCCCGTCCTCTTTTACTCCTGTGGCGTCCTAACCCAGACACCAACTCCTCGGGGCAGAGCGCCTGCGTGAGATGTTAGGAGGAGAGCAGCCAGCCTGAGCTAAGGAGCGTTGCTGCTGAGTTAGAGGACTAACTGAACTTGACCTTGGACGGAAGAGAAGCAGGCTATTCAGTCAGACAAACTTTGACTTACGCTTTGCCTTTGCCACTTGTTAGTTGAGAGACCTTGTACAGGGGATTCTCAGGCTCCCCTGAAAGCCTCAGGGAACCCTAGGCACCTTTCAGATTTTGAAGCCCATCACCCTTGGATATTTCTTTTTGTTTTTTGAGGTATAATTCACATACCATGAAAAGTGTAAAAGTCAGTGACTCTTAATAAATGTACTAGGTTGTGCAACCATCACCACGATCTAATTCCAGAACGTTTTTCTCACCCCAAAACAGAGCCCCGTACCCACTAGCATTCACACAGCATTCCTCCCCGCCCCACCCCTGGCCCCAGCCATAGCCCCCAGGAATCTACCTTCTGTCTCCATGGACTTGCCTATTGCAGACATTTCATATAAATGGCATCCTACAATATGTGGTCCTTTCGGACTGGCTTTTTTCCCTTAGCATAATATTTACAAGGGTCATCATGTTGTAACACGACTCAGTACTTCATTCTTTTTATGGAATAATATTCTCCCTTGGGTTGAGTTAGCACCAGGGGCTGGCGAATTTCTATAGCGCCTACTTCTCTGCACAGATTTGCTATTGACAAGCAGTCAATACCCACCTTCCCCTGAACCTGAGGCCTGTGTACGAACGCTTTTGCTTTTAGTGACTCCTAGGTTCTGGTGATGTGTCTTTCTTGGGCTTCTGTCGAGATGTGAAACAGAGATCATAGTTATTATCTCACAGGCTATTGTTAGGATAATTGAAACAGGCGATAGGAGCATCTACCCTCTCCCTTTGTATTGCCTATGCCGCATAGAGAACCCTCTGTTCCCACATTAAATAAGACCACATCTAGCCTCCCTGCTCCTGTGACCTGGTCTGGGCACGGGGCTCTCTGAAGTGGTGGGACTTAAGATTAAGCTGCGTCCTGGGTTCTGGGGGTGCTTCTGACTCTGGTGCAGGAGATTTTATATATATATATATATATATATATATATATATATATATATATATATATATATATATATATATATATCTCTTGAATATATATATATATATATATATATATATATATATATATATATATATATATATATATCTGGTGCTACTTGCTTTAAGCTCCAGGGAGGCAGTAAGCAGTGGGTGTCTGGGAGAAGCTTGGTTCAGACAGTTTGTTAGATAAATGCCTGAAAGGAAAGCTAGTGAGTGTAAGTGACTCCGTGAGGCCCCTCAGTCTCCACTGAAAGTGCTGAGTGGTAGCTAGTATCTCTGTGCAGACAGTTCCTCGTCTTATGCTGCAGGTCCTTGGCCAGCCAGTCACCCTTCTCCTTGGCACTCCTTTCCATCAGGGAGTGACACTTTGGATTATCTTTAGAATAGATGTGGGACATTTTTTGGGCACTGAGACTCCTGGCTGGGCATTGGGATTTGGCAGAAAGTTAGAGCCTTGAACAAACCAGCACTGCAGGACTCAG
>NW_006780202.1:661803-676523 GCF_000442215.2 Lipotes vexillifer | reverse complement strand
GGAAAGAGTGGAGAGGTGACAGCACACTGGTTCAATTTTGGGGTACCCCTCTTCTGTGAGCCACCCTTCTCATCATCCCACTTATCAGCCTCACTCATTCTTATCACCTGGGGCAGTGATTTTACATCATCCCTGTACAGCAGAATGACCTGGGGAGATTTAAATCACCTGGGGACCAGACAATCAGTAGGTCTAACAAGGCTTCCAGGTGGTTCTAATGAGGCCCACGTTGAGGGGCACGGAGTTGGAGTTTCTCCTCACTCACATCCAAGGAAGCCTCCTACAGGCTGCCATTCGACAGGCAGCAAGATGCTGTCTTCTGTACATTTGGGGGAAAGCCAGCTCCAGGAGCAGAAGGGACCTCTGACCAAGCAGGCCTTCATTGGGGGCATTCGTGGAACTCTATTCTCACTCTTTCGGTCCCTGTTACTGCTCACCCAGCTCTGCAGCTATGGGCAGCCTCTCCTGGGGCAGGAGAGCCTTTACCCCAGAGCCATCCTCGGTTCCAGTACTCGTGGAGGGCAAGTAGTCAGAAGCAGAGGACTTAGGCTCCAGGACCATCTCTAATCAGCTCAGATGTTTGATGGGCAAGTTATGTGGACCTTTGTGAGGTCCACATTTCTAATCTGAATAACCTCCCTTATATAGCTGTTGTGAGGCTCCAACAAAATAATGTAGTCACGAAAGGACATTGTAAATTGTGAAGTGCAATAAAAAAATGTTCATTCTATTATCATGGACCTCCAAGCTCCCTTTCCCTCTCAAGTGCTTCAGCATCTCGCCAATGGATCGAAACTCATCTCTGTCCCTGGAGTTGGGGGCTCAAACACCAAGGAGTTGGGAGCAAACCTGTTGGTGAGTAAACCTTGGTAAACAAGGTACTGCCAAACTGGATGGTGGGCACAGAGGTTTTGTTGTTGTTTTTCTGACAAAGGGGAAAAGGAAAGAAAACACAGTGAGCTCTGCGTGGCTGAATTTGTCAGAGTCCTCGGTTCCAGTTTGGGTTGAAAAGATGGGAGAGCAGGAAACCAGGAAAAGGTGAAGACAGCAGGGGGATGGGCCAGTGCACTGGGGCCCATGGAGGCAAGGGCCTGGGGAGAGCCCTTCCAGGGTTGGGCCGGGTGGCAGTGTGGTGCCAGGGGGCTGCAGCCTGAGTGCATGGAGAGGGAATGAAGCCAGGACCACAGCCTCCTCTGAGACCCTCCATAACCCCCCAGCTGCCTCAGTGCCCCTAAGGGAGCTCCAAGAGGGCCCCCAACATTCCCTCTGGGCCTGGGGTGCCGGTGTAGCCCATCACAGGAAATCCCCACTACTCTCCCTGCACCCTCCTGGCCAAGGCAAACACGATTCTCACACTGGCAGGAGAAAGGGGCATCATTTGTTGCATCAAAGGTAGAGGCAAGTGGAGGGTGCAGTGGACCGGGCAGCAGGCCTGGTCCTCGTGAGTAATGCCCTTGATGGGGAAGTGCGGAGATGAGGAATCCAAGCAGGGGGAAGTGGGTGGGGAGTGCGGGAGTCTGGAGGGCTTGTAGTTCGTTGTTGCTGGGCAGGGCTCTGAGGAAAGAGAGGAGGGAGAGAAAAGAGAGCCCCGGGCAGCATTACTGCAGCCTCCACGGCTGCTGCTGTGCCACAGCTCCAGCTCGCCAGAAAGCAAGTGGCACTCCTCAGAATGAACATTGCTGAGGCCCCCAGAGGGCTTATATGTAAGCTCACGTGTGCTCAAGTCCCAGGGATGCGGCTCTGTGGAAATACCTATATCCAAACCCACTCGTGCGTGATTCCTTCCCATTTATGAAATGCTTCCTCTTATAACTTTCTGATTCTCACAACAATCCTGGAAGGCCAGTCAAGCCACTTTTATCAACCCATTTTATAGAGGAGAAAACCGGGGTCCTGAAATGTGTAGTAAATTATCACCGAGTCCGGATTTGGAAGTGGTAGAGCTGGGAGTGCAGCACGCGTGTGCTGACCTGGAGTTGTTTGTCTTGTGCACTTTTTGGTTTTGCGTCTGCAGTGATTTGGAGGTGGCCTTACCGAGTGTGTGATGCTGCCAGGCCCTCCGGTGTGGCATCCCTTCATCCTGCCCTGCTGGGCAGGTGCTCCGCCCGACCACTTTTGTGTCTTGGCTGCTCTGGTGAGAGACTGTGGTTTGGCTGATGTGTGAACTTGAGCTTCTGCTTTTGCTCTAGGCATTGTGTGTATTTAATCATGTTTGACCGAATTTACTTTAGTCCAAGTTCAGGCCGTTCACTTTCTTCCTCTCATTGTTGCTTTCATTTTTACTCACGCTCCGGGCAAGTGATTTGTCTTCTCTTAGGCCTCAAGTACACACTTCCCTCCCCTTGTTACTGAGTCCAAGGTTGAGCGCTGGCCTCACGACAGGCCGATAAATCGAGAGATGAGCTGTTGAGGCAAGGAATAGCGACTTTATTTGGAAAGCCAGCACACTGAGAAGATGGTGGACTAGTGTCCCTAAAAACCATTTTGCCCAAGTTTGGATGCTAGCTTCTTTTCTAGAACAAAGAGGAGGAGGTGAGGACATAAAGTAAAAAGGCAATAAGTGGTCGTAAATATTTTTGGGTTCCGGCCAGACTCTGTAGGGACTGTGTTAATTTTTTCTTTCCTGCAGCCTTTCACAGGTGGGCCTGGTCAGGATGTTTCCCCTATGCTAAACAAAGGTATTTTAGCTTAACACGCAGGCATGGGAGATGGGGTTCCTGGAGATGCGCCACTGTGTATACTTGAAGCTATAGGCATCATCCCTTTAGTGAATAACTTGTAGCAAAAGCAATAGAATACAAAGGTTAAAGAAAAAGAAACAGATCCAATATGGAGTCAGATTTGTTCTTCCTGATTACACCCTCACCAACCCCGACAGCCAGAGAGGATGCTCTCCCTCTTCCCCTTGGAAGGGCCTTTGCTTGTGGGACAGACTGTTGCCTTGGGAAAAGAAGCCAGAGTTCTCTTAACTTCTTGACTCTTTTTCTTCTTTAACCTGAAATTTGTTTTACTCGTCCTTTCTCTGGCTCAGGTTTTCCAAGGTTCGCTCCTGGACTGTCTTGAGACTTCCCTGGTATAGACTGCCTGAAGTTTTCCTGCTGCCTCTGGACATTTTCCCATTTAATTATTTAAACTAAGAATGATAATAACTGCTTGTTCTGGGTAAAAAAGGAAACTAGGAGCCAACATTCATAATGTGCAGCTCGCTTCTGAGCTCAAGAGGTTGCCAGGGGCCCGACTGCGTGATGCTTGCATTTCCTGGTGCGTCCAGGTTTGCAGAGTGTGTTCGCATGATTGCCACAGCAATGATGTGAAGCTGGCAGAGAAGGAGCTATCATACCTGTTTTACAGAGGAGGAGACAGAGGATAACAGAGTCAAGTGTCATCTGACTTCATGTTTTGGCCTTAAACCTATGTATCTGAATTTTGCATAAGAAAACCCATTGTTTCAGAGTAGAGCATAAAAGTTCAAATATAGAGCCCAGGTTAATACTGGGTGTTGTCTCAGTCTGCTTGGGCTACCATAACAAAATAGCACAGACCGGGTGGCTTAAACAACAGAAATTCTAGGGAATAATTAAACTGAAGGTGTGGTCTTGAGAGCTCAAGGTATTAGGAGACTAAGGTGGTTTATGAATGGTCTTCTGCAAAGTGCTCCAGAAAGAAGTGGTGACACAAGTGACTGAGTTTGAGGTGAATGTGTAGTGAGGTCAGAGTCAAGAATGACAATGAGAGACTAAAGGCAGTATTAAAATTTGGAAGTGGAAATGGTAGGATTCTGCACACAAGCAGAGCTTGAAAGTACAGCACAGCTTCTATCCCAGATGACTGCAGCAAAGTGGGAGCCTCTGCGAGAGTGGAGAGTGGAGTTTCCTTCTCTGCAAGGATAGCAGAGGACATAGAGGGTGGGGAACATCTTTGAGTAATAAAAGTGTTTGTTTACCATCAAACAAGGAATGACAGTTGACAGTAGGTCTTAAGAAGGAGGCGAAGAGTGGGAACTTGGGCTTGAGGAGCAGAGTGGGGAAGGGGATAGATGATGAGAGGGTTTTGCAATGTTGATAATGTCCAAGGATGGGAGTGGGGTTGCTGGAACTCGGATGCAAGTTGGGTTAACGTTGGTGCCGCGAGCCTGGCTGTTCTCCATGCACAGGGCCCTTTGCCGTTCTTTGTCCTTCTGTGGGCAAAAGTGAAGTCGACGGGGACACAGGGAACTCTGGGACTTTTCTTTCCTCCTTAGGGAGTAATTTTACACTCTAATCTGAAGAAGCAACTCTCCTGATAGGAATAGCCGCTGAGGGATTAAGTGTTAATCTGAAATTTTAATGCCATAAATACTTTAAACATTAAGCATTTCTCAACTGTTTGCCTTTGCTACACTCTATAAACTGAGGTCAGATAAAAATGTGCATCTGTGAAAATGGTTTTCTGAAGTGTTTATCAATTATAATTTAAATTTATATAATGAAACTTTTCCCCTGAAAATATACATATTGTGGTTTTGTAACAGAGGGCCTATTTGGTCTAAGTTGGCAAAGCAGAAAGGAACATTCTTCTTTGCTAAAGGATTAGGGAAGACTTAAAATAGTCACCAAAATTGTCAGATCAGGAATTTTTTTCCTGACCTGTCACTGCCCTGGCCTCTCCCACCGCGGAGCACAGGTTCTGGACGAACAGGCTCAGCGGCCACGGCCCATGGGCCCAGTTGCTCCGCAGCATGCGGGATCCTCCCGGACCGGGCACGAACCCACGTCCCCCGCATCGGCAAGTGGACTCTCCACCACTGCGCCACCAGGGAAGCTTCTGATCAAGAATGTTTTTGTGCAATTTACAAAACGTTCATTAGCTTACTCACCATGATTTTGACATCCTCTTCTCTCTGTCATTCAGACCTACTCCTATATCACCAGGTGATGAGTCAGAAATTATTTGGGGAAAGCCCCAATTCTCTCACGACAGATAAGTGATTACTCTCCAGGGAAACAAAGCTGAGGGTTCTTGAGCTAATGATCAAACCCCTGAGTCCACATCTAGTTTGTTCATTCTGACCCCTGGGGGTCGGCTTCTGCAAGTGCATCTACACGCTGGGACAGTATACACGTGACTACATTTCGGCTGGCACTGCCTTTAAAAAGAACTTTCATTGAACTGGGGCAAGAATGTGGAGCCATTTATTACCAAACTGAAGAGAAAAGGGGTATTAAAGGCACCTAAATGCAAAAGTGAGCTCATTGAAAAAATAAAACCAAACAAAGGACTCTGGAATTTACTGGCAATTATGATTCCCCAGAAAAGGATGTATTAATTTATAGGGTGGTTAGGGAAGGCTCTATGATGAGGTGACTACGTCTCAGCTTTTCAAAACAGAAAAAAATGATAACCCAATGGCCAGTAAGGTGTTAGTTGATTGGCCTAAGATGTCACCTGTCACTAGAGTATTTTATTCAATACTTGACACAAAGTGCATTGGGATAATCCATTTGCTCTCTACATGTGGCTGGAAAGCAGGCAGGGGGTGAATATGTGTGAGACATAGAGGAGGATTCTTGGAGAAGACGGGCTTTGAGCTGAGCTTTAGGGAATGAGTAAGGTTTTGACAGAAATACAAGGGAAAGAATGACATTTCAGGCTGAGGGAAAGACTTGAACAAAAGCCCAGAGGTACTGGAGTACTTACTGTGCTTATTGCAGTTAGATACAACAGACTGTGTTCGTTTTTTATTACCATGGGAAGAGGGAATAGGGCATCGTTCTCAGTCCGGAAAACACACAGCACCTGAGGTATCTCTAAAGGAGAAAATTTAATGTGGAAAATTGGTTACATGGCCAATGGAAGAGCTAAGAAGTCCAACAGAAGTGGTGAGACAGCTCCAAGTTTAGCAACAGCAGGAAGCTGCTACCTCCAATCGGGCTGGAGGGACAAAGAGTGGTGTTACCAGAGCCTGGGATCTGGGACCATCTTGTGGGAGCAGCAACCAGAGTAGACCTGCCTACAGACACTAGGTCCATGGAAGACCATGTCCCACGGCAGCTGGCGATACAGTCAGATGATGATCTGAGCCGAGAGAGATGGAGAGATACCCGGGCTCCTTCCCAGCTCCTGCCAGGGCTCCTGCTGGCCAACTACACCCGGAAGCTGAAGGGCAAGGGAGCTTGGGAAATGTAGTTTTCTGTGACAGAGCAAAGGGAGAAGGGCCGGGAGTGGATCTGAGAGCGGACAGGCAAATTATCCCCAAGCGGCTGAGGGGAGCAAAAGAGAAAGGGCAAGGCAGTTCTGATTATAGGAGATTATCGGCTGAAATGGAGGGGCGGATAAGAAACAAAGCATGGCAGCCTTTGGTGGGCTAAGGAGTTCGGGCTTTATTTTCTTCTCCAAAAGGAGCCACAGCAGGATTAAAAAAATGAATTTCTTTGAGTTTTTAAAAATATAAAAATAATATACATTCATTATAAAAATATTCTAACAGCACAGGAATGTGTAATATAAGAGTAAAAAGTAAAGGTTCTTGATTTCCTTTCTGAGTGCCTTGCTTCCCACCCACCACCCCACTCCCCAGAGGTTAGGAGTTGGGGATACTACACAGACACTCTTGAAGTGTATACAAATGCTACCGCCACACACACACCACTACTACTAGTACTACTGCTATTTATAGATACAGGCATAATATGCCTCATTCATGTATTTTAATATGTATGTATTTTATGTACATATGAATACATAAATGGGGCATATTTATATTGAATATTTATATGCAATATTATAATGCATGTTTATATTGATATTGAAATGCTTAAATGGATTCATATTCAACATTCTCTTCTGTCATTTTTTTTTTCCACTAAAAATACATCTTGGGCATTTTCTGTGTCAGTAAAGGCAATATATACATCTACCCTTGGTTTTATTAATGACTGTGTAGTATTCTACAGCATGGAATTTATTTAACCAGTGCCTTATTAACAGGCATTTAGACTGTTTCCAGTATTTTGTTCTTAAGAACAATGTTGCAATGAACGTCTTTATAAATACTCTTGTATTTTTGTCCAAGTCTGTAGAAATACAATTGCTGGGTAAAGGGGAAGGTATATTTCTAATTGAAAATATATGATCAAATTGCCCCCACTAGTAGTGAATCAAAGAGTTTCTCCCACCTTCTCAATGCTGATTGTTATAAATGAAGTCTTAGCTAATCTGATAACTTACGTTGACATTTAATTTTGTTTAAAATTTATATTTATTGAATTATAAAGAAATTAAATATTTTCCCTATATTTATTAGTCATTTGTATGCCCTTAATGCATTTTTCTATTGAAAGGTCAACTCCTTTCTTACTGATTTTTAAGAGCTCTTTGTATTTTACAGAAATTAGGCCTTAGACTTTCACTTGTGTTGCAAACATTTCTATTTGTCTGTCGACTTCATGATTTTTCCACCAAACATTTGCTTCTAACTTTCCCCCCAAACATTTGCTTTTAATTATAGTCAGTACTTTTTTAATGCCCTCAGAATTGTTTTTCATCCTAGAAAAGCATCTCCCAGTACTGTAAAAATATTCATCCATATTTCTTTCTATTACTTTCATTTTTTATATTTAAATCGTTGACCTATCTAGAATTTATTTTGATATAAGGGGTGAGTTACAGATTTTATTTTACTTTTTCCACATAGCTGCTGAATTGTTCTAAAAATAGTTATTAATAATTTATTAATAATAACATTTTCCCTAACTAATTTGAAATGCCACCTTTATCATACACTAAATTTCCATATATATTTGGGTCAGTTTCAGGAAAAATTTTTACCTGCCTCTTTCTACAAGAATCCCATATCATTTCACTTAAAGTAGCTTTATTTTTTTTAATTTTCATATCTGGTAGGGCTAGTCATCCCTCATTCCTTTCATTTTTCAGCTTATTACACTTGTATTGTTACATATGCGTTCTCATGCAAGGTTTTCTGAATAGAAGACAGCCACTCATAATGATGATGATGATGATGACAGTGCATTTATTGCATGCTTATTAAGTGCCAGATCTTGTTCCAAGTGCTTTACTATTATTGATTAATCTCTGCTATGTTGTGAATACTAATATTATTATCATTTCCATTATGGACATGAGAAACCGAGAGGGTGAGGCCCTTATGCCCTCCTCAATATTTCTTAGTTTAAAAATTTCAAGACAAGGTTTCATCTTCATCAACTTTCCGTGCCAGGATACCTCATGTGTCATTAGCCAAGCTATGGACTGGCTCATATTCAACTGTCTTTGGGTGAGGTCACAGTCTCTTGGAGCAAAGCAGAGCTCCTTAGCTTGGACTGTGGTGGGACAGGCATCATGGCTTGATATATTTGGTACATCCTCTGAATTACATCATTTGGGGAGTGCTTTCTCTTTTTGTTTGTTTGCTTGTTTTGTTTTTATTTGTATTTTATTGTCTGCTCATGGAAAAGAAATCCATGTCTACTTAGGGATTTTGAATATGAGCAAATGAACTTCAATAAAACTTCTTGGGGGCAGAATCAACCTGCCTTATAGGAGACATAGGTGAATTCATATGGGATCAGGGTGTTTTGCCATGGCACAACTATTTAACAGGTTCACTAGGACTGCTGGGCAGTGAAACTTATTAGCGAGCTTTATCTGGTTGGCCTATCCAAGACTAAACTCTCAGGTTTAATAGTGGATATGATATTAGGTTGCAGCATTAGTAGTTGAAGCATTAGAGGAAAACGAGAAAATATAATGGATATGACACATGCTACAAATAGATGGCATTCACACCCAGAGTATTAAAAGCCTTTATAACCATCGTCTAAAAGATAAGGTTTTTCTATAACTCTGCCAGAGAGAAACCTCACTGTTTGCTTTGAGAGAACATGCCATTAATTCTGTGGTGCATAAAGGGAGTTGGAGTTTTGCGTTTGTGAAAGTCTCAAATATTTATGCATGACATTGGTGGATATTAAGGTGTTGGTATTACCTGTGTTTTTATGGAAGCTATCTAAAGAACGATCCAACTGTTGAGGGAATCTAAAAACACCTGGATCTTTTAAGCTCACAGAGAGTTAAACAGTTTTCTACTAGAGTCTCTGGCTTACTTTTGAAAGCTTCCTCTGCTTTTCTGACTTATTGTGGTTTGTTCTTTTAGAGGATGCAAATCTCCCCATGAAAAGAGATCAAAGTGCTGGAGTATCAGAGGGCTTGAGTGTTGTTTTTAACCAGGGCAGCAAACTGGAGAAAATGATATATAATAGTGTGTAGAAGATCTCATATTGGGATGATTGTTTAATATTTGCATTTTATTCAAATTCTTAGCAGCCACTGGGAATTAAACACGGAAGGAAAGCTGTAGGAAAATCATCAACTGAATATCCATGCTGATGGCTGACACTTGGCATGCTCTGCCTTGTATCCAAGTTATTTGTGCCCTTTATCCCCTAATTGGACTCTAAAAAGATCCTCGAGAGTTGTATCAAAGTCATCTTCTTACCCCCCCCTGCCCCAGCGACATAAAGTATTCAATAATCATTGTGCCAAAATGGAATTTCATTTAAAGACAAAAATTTCACAATTTTAAGGAAACTAGGATTCCATGAGCATAAGCATGTGAAAAAAAAAGCACAAATTAAGGCCAACATTATCTGGAGAAAGGGCTATCTTTTTTTCATGTAGGATCTTCCTGGACCGGGGCATGAACCCGCGTCCCCTGCATCAGCAGGCGGGCTCTCAACCACTGGGCCACCAGGGGCCCGAGAAATTTGTCTTTAAAGTGGTCACTCGGGCCTTTTACTGTTGTGGCCTCTCCCGTTGCGGAGCACAGGCTCCGGACACGCAGGCTCAGCGGCCATGGCTCACGGGCCCAGCCGCTCCGCGGCATGCGGGATCTTCCCGGACCGGGGCACGAACCTGTGTCCCTTGCGTCGACAGGCGGACTCTCAACCACTGCGCCACCAGGGAAGCCCGAGAAAGGGCTATCTTAGTGTGGCAAGCTCTTACTGCATTAAAATGAATTATAGTTATTCCATGATCAAACTTTTCTAGATGAGGAATGCCTCAGCCAAAACACTCTAGGACAGCTTTGGAGACAATGAATATAAAGTATAACCTGAGGGCAGGCTACCATCTAAATATGCTGGGTAGAAGGAAAACTGATAGAACCCCAAATTAAAAGCCTCATATTAGTTTTTACCCGCCACTCTTCTCTTTCTCTTTTCTAAATTCTTAGAGAACTCGCCTCCCGCAGGAAAAGTTATTTTTTCAGCCCCTTTCTTCACACTCGCCAGTGACTGGTTTCAGATTTTCGGAAGACTGTGGTATCTTAAAATCTGCTGATACTAAAGGCATCTGGCAAAGAGAAGTTAATAAGGTTAAATTAAGGCACTTAAAAGCACCCATGGAAAGAAGAAAAGGACCTTTTGAGTTTGGAAAAGCTGTAAAATAGTAATCAATATATCATTTTTTAAGATGACGCTGTTTCTAGTAGGTAATAATTTTCCTTTTGTATGCAGTTCATTTGCCACAGTATCCCTTGAAATTGATAGGGTCAGATCATCTTATTTTAGAAATAACAACAGGAAGAAGTGAAAGCAGAGAGCAAGTAACTCATTTGTACAGCATCACTCTTGTCCTAAATTATCAATAAGATGTGAGACTTTTGCTCAGCCTTTGCAGTACAGAACAAAGCCGGAGATGAGACCAATAGAACAGAAGCATAATATGTTAGTACCAGAGTCGTAGTTCTAGAATAGAAAGAGATTAATGTTAGTCTAAAATCTAATGTGAGGTTGGCCTTAGAAAAGACTTGGTTCCTGGAGTTGCTGTCAGAACTGGAGTGGTTTATTGAGGCACCTTGTGTGTGCTTTTTTTCTTAAGGACCAGTAAACAGAACAGATTTTCATCTAGTGTCATTACACAGAGGTCACACCTGAAAACAAGATAGGTAAGCTGACTTAGTAAATTTTTGACTCTTCTGATCTTAAGTTTCAATGATAGGAGCATTGATTTTCCTGGTATTATCTCCAATTTGCATTTATTTATTTATTTATCTATCCATCTATCTATTTATTTTTATTGAAGTATAGTTGATTTCCAAGGTTGTGCTGGTCTCTGCTGTACTGCAAAGTGTCTCAGTTATACACATACAAACATTCTCTTTGATTTACCGTTTTTAAATATAAAAGTTTTATTGAGATATAATTCACATACCATACAATTCACCCATTTAAAGTATAGCAACAGAGTTGTGTAACCATCATTGCAACCAATTTTAGTACATTTTCATCACCTCAGAAAGAAACCCCATAACCACAAATAGTCACTCCCCTACCACGCCCTGCCCCAGGCCTGGGTAACCACCAATCTACTTTCTGTCTCTATAGATTTGCCAGAACTGGACATTTAACATAAATGAAATCATACAATATGTGCCTTTTGTGACTGGCTTGTTTCACATAAACTTGGTATGATGTTTTCAAGGTTCCTCCATGCTGTAGCATAAGAGTACTTTATTCTTTTAGTTGCTGACTAGTATTCAGTTGTACACCACGTTTTAATCCGTTCATCAAGTGGTGAATTTTGTGTTTCTAATTTTTGCCTGTTATGAATAATGCTGTTATGAACATTTTGTACTAGTTTTCATGTGGACATAGTTTTCATTTCTCTTGATATATAACTAAGAGTGGAATTGCTGGGTCATATAGGAACTTGATGTTTAATCTTTTGAGGAACCATCGGACTGTTCTGTAAAGCAGCTGTGCCATTTTACATTCCAAACAGTAGCGTACGAGGGTTTCAATTCCTCCACATCCGCAGCAACGCTCATTATTCTCTCTTTTTTTTTTTTTGTCTTTTTTGCTGTACGCGGGCCCCTCACCGCTGCGGCCTCTCCCGTTGCGGAGAACAGGCTCCGGATGCACAGGCTCAGCGGCCATGGTTCACGGGCCCCGAGCGGCATGTGGGATCTTCCCGGACTGGGGCGTGAACCCGTGTCCCCTGCATCGGCAGGCGGACTCTCAACCACTGCGCCACCAGGGAAGCCCTCATTATTCTTTTTTTGATTAACTGTCCTAGTGGGTAGGAAATGGTATTTCATTGAGAGTTTGATTTACATTTCCCTGATGGCTAATGATGTTGAGCATCTTTTCATGCGCTTATCGACTATTTCATATTTTCTTTAGAGAACTATCTATTCATATCCTTTGCTCATTCTTAAATTGGACTCTTAATTCTAGTCCGTTGATCTATGTGACTATTCTTATGTCAGTATCACATGGTATTGATTACCGTACCTCTGTAGTTGTTTTGAAATTGAGAAATGTTAAGTCCTCCAGCCTTGGTTTTTTTTTTTTTTTGGAATTGTTTTAGCTATTCTGAATCCCTTGTATTTCCATAATTAGAATCAGCTTGTCAATTTCTACAACAGAGCCAGCTGGGATTGTCCTGAACATTGTCTTTTTTCTGTAGAACAGTTTGGGGAGTATTGCCACCTTAACAATGTTATATTCTGATCCATGAGCATGGATGCTTCTCCATGTATTTAGGTATTCTTTAATTTCTTTTAATAATGTTTTTATAGTTTTCAGAGTATAAGTTTTGCACTACTTGTTAAATTTATTCCTAAGTGCTTTATTTCTTTGGATGTTATTATAAATCAAATTTTTTCTTTATTTCTTTTTCAGGTTGTTTATTGCAAATGTATAGAAATACAATTGAATTTTGTACATTTAATTTACTTTTGCTCTAAGGTAAACTTACGCTGGTAGCAGAAAATAACTGCAAGATTTATTTTTTGTTCTAAGTAGATTGTGCTAATGAAATAACACATTATAGCCCAAGCAGTGTCTTTGTTTTATCCTAATGACTGAAATATGTCATCAAAAAGCAGATGCACAATGCAGAGTCATTTGAACATGTCGTATTCATCCCATAGATGGTTTCTGACACTCAAGTACCCCTGGAATAGGTGAATGGCATCATCTATTTCTACAGGTACTTAATTTTCTCCAGCAACAGCTGATAATTAACTAAGGGCTGGCGTCCTAATTCTCTTACTTCAAGTCTTGACTCTGATGTTAATTCCCCACAAGGCCCTTCCTGACCCATCTATATATGGTTGTCCTGCTGCATTTACTTGGTAACAAATCACCTTGTTTATTTCCTTAATGACACATTACAATCTGTAATTACCTCATTTGTTAACTTTTTATCTCTACCATACAATGTCCATGAGAACAGGGACTTGCCCTGTATTTGTTCACTGCAGAATCCCCAATGACTAACTCATACTAATTTTTGTTGCACAAGTGAATAAACGGACTTTAAAAGCGTAACATAGACAACTGTAAATGGACTGTAAAAGCATAACATAGACAACTACTAAACATACAAAGCAACAAACAAGTGACGCTACATCACACTTGTATATGCTTTTGATGGACACCCAAAAGGATTGTAGAGATGTGGATGTGATGGGTCAGAAAGACTCGCTCATTAGCTGAATGCCTCACCTCCTTACATGAGCCTCACAGCTTGGGTTCAAAGTTGCTTTCCTACACACACACACACACACACAAAATCAGTTAATACATACCATGGATCTTTAGAGTTGCCCATCAGTAATTGAACTCATGAATGTTAGATCTGCTGGTGTCCGTGGTGTATTTTGTGGTTGTCTAATGAAAGTTCATGAGATAATTTTTAAAAATCTGAATACATTTAGATCCTAGTAATTCTAGTTGTCACAGTATCAGCCGTTTGATTATTTAGTCCAATTAATTAGACATTCTGAAATCTTTGATTCTGTTCTGCAGTTTTTCTATCCAAAACTGTGTAAATTCAAAGTATTCTTGAGTCAATTGACATACTTGGTGAAGGCAAAATATTCCAAAAATTCAAAATATGCCCTACATATTTCACTGAGATAAATATAAAATTTTAAGAGAGTTCCAGGAAATTTGAGAAAAAGGGAATGCAGCTTTTAGTTATGAATCAATAGCATATTTCACTTGTGATTCGCAGAAACAGAGGATTGAACTTAGAGGGCAGGGCTGCTAAGAAAATGATGAGCCTTTATTGAATTTTGCAGGTGAGCTGATGGTGGTTCTTGCTTACACAAATCCTATGTTAATTTGGGTTGCTGGCTCTATTTTCCTTCTAAGAAGAGCAAAAGCTAGGAAGGGTAACAATCATTCATCAGTGATAAACATTTGAAGAACCTGAGCTCTTGTGTTTTAGAATATTTGAAAAGCCAAGTTGCTGCAAGAAAGTTTTTCCTAAATACTACTTTATCCAGATTAATTAGGCGATGTGATTTTTTCCTAAATGTGAGCCAGGAAAAGATACAGGCAAGAGACTTAATTACTCTGTCTCTGAACGAATTGTCTGTTATTAATTTTGAATTCCAAAGATTTTCCATGGATCCTGGCACATACGTGTTTGATAATCACGTTGAAAGAGAAAGGACATTATCGTGAAAGTAAATTGGATACATTCAGCCTTGACCTCATGGCATCCTAAGTGGTGAGGATGACTTCAAGTGGAAATGGGGATAATGTGTTGGAGGCCTTGCTTAATAAGGGGTCTGGAGTAAGTGCTGTTCTGGCTAATATTTCTTTCTCTTGTCTCTCCAAGACTAGTCACTGTTATAGTTGTACTCCTGACCTATTAAATAGAGTCATGCAGTCTCTTCCATATCTTAGAATGATACCCTCTTTCCC
>NW_006780202.1:653536-661744 GCF_000442215.2 Lipotes vexillifer | reverse complement strand
TCTTTCCCTGTGTGATTTGCTTGCTTTTCATTTGTTCTATTGATGTTGGACATGGGGGAGGACCCTGAAACCAAGATACTGAGCTGATGCCTTAAGGTGTCAAGAGTTCCCAAAGAAGAAATAACATGGACCTCCCAAGATAAGCATCCCTAAATTAGAGGAAAAGGTTAAAGAGGCAGGCTGATTTCTTCCAGATAACAGCCCTGGTTGTTATGAAGGTGGGAAGGAGAGGAAACAGGGAGAGGATGGTGCAGTGCTGCAGTGGGAGGAGTTACTTATGTAAGTCTCCTGGTTCACATTATATCCCTTCGAGCCAAGTAGGAATTGTCCTCAACCTTGCTCCTGTGGCACTTTGGGAATCAAGGTATCAATAATTTCCTAAAATTATGCAAAATCTGATAGGTTGGGTTTGTTTGTCTTTGTAACCCTACCCAAGAACTCTATAAGATCACAGCTATTGAAAAAGGTCCTGGAACTGACACTAAATATGCCTGGCTCTTTTCCAGGCCATTTTTATCTAATCTGAACATGAGAGCATTGGGAATTCGGATTCAAATAACTAATGATAATCAGTGAGCTATCTCCTCTTGTTGCCTGAGGAATCCCCACCGCCCATTCTGATATACACTATAGGACTTCTTTCACTCCCTTTTGGTAAGCCAGAACTGGCAAATACTTCAAAAGATACCAAAAGCTACCTGGTAGAATCTTTCTCATAGAACCAGCCGGTAAAGAAAGACTTGATACTACGTAACCTTAAGCAAATAAGCCCAGTCACTGCTCCTAGAGCTACAGCTGAGAAGCCCTGGACTTGACCGTTTAATAGATGGCCTGGGCAAGGGGTCAGGGGGAGAATTCCCAGGCTGCAGCACCTGCTTCTTGAGAAGGTGCACGTGCAAGTTTCTTTAGAAAAGGTTTCCAGGGAAACAATAAAACTTCCATTCTTTTTTCTTAAATATACTGAGCACTGAACGTGCCTGCTCGTGCTTGGAGTTCTCGTTTGAAGTCAGAAGCTGCTGAAGAAGAGTGTTTGCATGAAACACACCCACATAGTCAGAAATCGTTTTTTATGCTTCCTTCACTAAATGTCAGCTGCATATTTAGCTGGAGAGAAGTAAATGACCTGGGTTCATTTGTGCGGTGAAAGATAGAGAAGATTAACTTGACTTGGTTGAATTGCCTTTCTTCCCTGTTATTGTGATGGCTACTAATTAATGATAGTGATGTTTGCATTCAGCAGTTGTGTCCTACCAGTTAGATCCTATATTAGGCTATGTAGAAAATGTGAATACAATAGAATGTCTTTATGTATATTTTTTAATATGCAAAGATATATTCAAGCAAGAAAATCAGAAAACTTGACCAAAATGTTTCCATACCTACATATCTCCATTCATGGCCAAAGACTTTCAGAAACCTAGCCTGTTACCCTGCCCTTGTTTCCAGCATAGTAGGGATAAATCTTGGCAGCCATGTTTTCACCATGTGACCCCACATCCCTAATCATAACTGATTGGCCCTGAGGTGGGCACCTGACCAAAGCTCAGCCAGTCGTAACCTTTAATGCAATTTAATTGGACCTCAGAGATGCTGGAGGTTTAAAACTAGACCATCAAACCAGAGGAGAGCTGAGAGGCAGCCCTGCTTAGTTACTGCTCAACCAACAGGAGGAAAGCTGGTTTGTAGGGAGAGAGAGAGTTGGGTTTTTTTTGGCTCTAGAGTGAACTTCAAAATCTGTCCAGAAAGTGAGCCTTCCTAAATTATATTTTATTAGGCAATATAGATGAATCTCAAAAGCATTATGCTATGTGGAAGAAGCCAGGCACAGAAGACCACATACCGTATGTTTCCATTTATATGAAATTCTAGAAAAGACAAAACTAGTGATAGAAACATTTCAGTGGAGAGATGGGAGGGTGTTGACTACAAAGAAGCATGAGAGAACATTTGAATGATGGAACGGTTCTGTATTTTGATTGTGGTGGAAGATACATGGGTATATACATTTGTCAAAACTCATCAAATTGCACATTTAACGTGGTAAATTTTATTTTATGTAAATTAATCTTCAATAAAGCTGGTGGGAAAAGGTAAATAGGAATTAGTAGCCTTGCCAATTGATTCCAGTTGGTCTGACTTGCTTTAGGCTCAGAAGAACCCAGGGGCTAATTTCCATTGATTAGAATAACTCATCAGAGAAAGATTTCCTTGGTATCTGTTGTTGGCATAGAATAGAAATTATTTCTCCTTTGAAGTCCTACTCGGAAGACACCACACTTAGAAAGTTGTTAAGATTTCCATCATTGTAAATACTCCTGAGTCACACTCCAAGGATGATGCCATTGAACTTTTCATTTCGATTTCTCAAGATTCTTCAGCCTTCCTTGAAAACAAGCAGGGAAATGGCAGCTTTCATTTATTGAGCAATAACAGTAATGTAGAGCCAGACACTCTACTTGATGCTTCACTTTCATTATCTCATTTCATCTGCACAGTAATCCTGCAAATGAGGTACTGCTGTCCTCCCAGTTTACAGAGGAGAGGGCTGACATTTAGAGAGATTAGACAGTTTTTTCAAGTGACAATCAGTGCTTGAATTTGGAATGCTCTAATGCCAAAGCCACTTAACTACTCTCTTTACTGCCATACCTACTCCAGACTTCTCCTGCAACATCTGGCACAGACTCTCGAATGGATTACCGCCAAGGTACTGGCTAATGGTCCAGCATTTCCACTAGGAACTCTCAAGGCTCAGACTCCTTTCAGTCTCCATAGATTAAAGGAGTCAAAACCATCTACAATGAAACCTGCAGAATATTCTCTGTCACCGTGAAGAATGATTGTCTAGGGCTTCCCCGGTGGTGCAGTGTTTGGGAGTCCGCCCGCCGGTGCACGGGACACAGGTTTGTGCCCCGGTGCGGGAGGATCCCACATGCCGCGGAGCGGCTGGGCCTGTGGGCCATGGCCGCTGAGCCTGCGCGTCCGGAGCCTGTGCTCCGTAACGGGAGAGGCCACAATGGTGAGAGGCCTGCGTACCGCTTAAAAAAAAAAAAAAATCTTCCAACAAACAAAAGCCCAGGTCCAGATGGCCTCACAGGCGAACTGTATCAAACATCTAGTCCCCCTTAAAAAAAAAAAAAAAAAAAAAAAAAAAAGAATGATTGTCTAAGCAATGAGGTGCTTCCAATAATTATCTTCTCAGGTTTCCAGAACCATGAGTTGGAGAGAGGTCAGGGGTTTGGCAGTGGTTTGTGGACATGGGATTTCCCCAGTGGAAGCCCTCAGTAGCCACAGGCTGGTTGTTTTGTAGCACAGGTGCTTGGTGATGATGCAAAGGCAAGCTGCTGGGTGGGAGGCCCGACTGGTCCCTAACAGCTGGTGTTATACATCTGGTGATGGGAGGTGCTGTTCAGCCACAGACCTTGCACATGGCTGGAAACAGTGGGGGTAATGGTGGGTGCATCTCTGCAGACAGTAGGGACCTATTTTACCTCTTCAGTGTAATCAAAAGAATTCTGAGTTTCATTTTCTGAGTATAAAACTTCTCCGATGACTGGCCATCTGCTGTGAAACACAGAGGATTGCTTCTGAGGTGCTGCAAAGGGATTTTATGTTCCTTGGTAGGTCCCCATCCCCATTACATCCTCCAAGTTAGATCGACCCGTGCATGGTGAACTCAGACTAAGAGCCGAGCTCCCAGAAGAGAAAATTCTTACCAAAGCAGCAGGTAGTAAGATTTAAGCCGCACTAATAAGCAAATGTGTACGAAAAAGTAATCTGACATTCATGAGAAGTGAAAATGAGGCAGTTTGCACCTCCAAGGGGAGCCTTAACCATGAGCTAGAGAGCTCAGCATGGCCACACGGGATGCACAGGTTTGAAGAGCTGAGAAGAACTGAGCCCGGCAAGGCATTACTTAATGATTGAAGAGAGGAGCCCTGGAGGCCCCCATCCAAAAGCACTGGTGCTTCAGAGGGTGGATGGGGCCAGCCTTAGCGTAAACAGATCACAATCAGGCAGGGTCCTGTAACACAGGAGGCTTTGCCATTGTCGTCTTGATGCCAAGAAGTTCCAACAACAGCTTTGATGTCAGTGCTTGATAATTATTGACTTTACGTGATTATTTTCCCTCTGAGAAACAAAATTTTCTGAGCTTTTAATGAGGCTCCATGTAAGCTAAAGGATAAGATTATCATGCAGACTGCATTTTTCCCCCAAAATGAAAGACTTAATTTTTTATCCCTTGTTAAGAAATTCAACTAATAGAAAGTCAAATTCCCCAAAATCCAAGAGAAGAAAATGAATGCAAGGTAAAAAAAAAAAATCACTACTAACCATTTGGTGTGAGTATATCCCCCAGCCTTTAATGCATGTGCAAACCTACATGTTAGCTTGAACGTAACTTTGATGTAACACTGTCCTGTAACCACCTTGTTTCACTCCTCAGCAGGTCATAGATGTACCTGGATGTCAATAGATTTTGATCTGCCTTTTCAAGGGCTTCATTGCAGTCCAGCATATGGATGTGATTTAATAAGTGTGGTATTGAGAGAGGCTTTTCAGTTGTTTCCAATTTTTGGTTATTACAAAGAGTGCTGGCAACTGTTTTTATCCATAAGTCTTTGCGTACTTGTCCAAGAATTTCTGAAGGATAAATTCTTGGATGTGGACTTGCTGGCTCAGAGAATAGATACCTTCTTCATTTTCGAAATTTTGACAAAATACCAGGCATGAATTTACCAACACACTCTGCTTTCAACAGTGTGATAGACTGCTTTTTCAAAGTATCACGAACTCTAGGCATTACCAATATTTGCTTATCTAACAGGGAAGAGGAACTTAGGTTTTAATTTGCATTTGTTTAATCAACAGTGATTTGGGGTCTGCTGTCATATGCTTAATGGCCACAATGCATTTTCTGTGTGTGAATTAAATATTTTCCAATGAGGTATTTATCTTTTACTTACTGAACCATTAGAAATTTTTAATATATTAAGAATATTAGCACTCTGTTATGTATTTTGCTCACAATTCAATCTTGTTGGTTAACAGCAGAAAATATCAAACAGTTTTACTTACCTAAACTATGTGATCCACTAACCCCCAAAAAACCCCCACAAAAATTTTCATTATTGACACTGTATTAGTTTCCTAGGGATACCATAACAAAGTATCACCAACTGAGGGGCTTAAAACAACAGATATGTATTCTCTCACAGTTCTGGAGGCTAGAAAGTCTGAAACCAAGGCATTAGCAGGGCCATGCTCCCTTGGAAGCTTCTAGGGGAGGAGGCTTCCTTTCCTATTCTACCTTCTGGTAGCCCCAGGAGTTCCTGGGGCTTGTAGACCCATGATTATAATCTCTACCTCTGTCACAAGGCATTCTTCCTTCCCTTCTGTTAAGTATACCACTCATAATGGATTAGGGCCCACCTCATCTTTTTTTTTCTTCTTTGCAGTACGCGGGCCTCTCACTGCTGTGGCCTCTCCCATTGTGGAGCACAGTCTCTGGACACGCAGGCTCAGCGGCCATGGCTCATGGGCCCAGCCGCTCCACGGCATGTGGGATCTTCCCGGACCAGGGCACGAACCCGTGTCCCCGGCATCGGCAGGCGGACTCTCAACCACTGTGCCACCAGGGAAGCCCCCACCTCATCTTTTTTATTTTTATTTAAAAAATTTTTACATTCTTTTTTTATATTCTTTTCTATTATGGTTTATCACAGGATACTGAATATAGTTCCCTGTGCTATACAGTAGGACCTTGTTGTTTATTCATTTTATATATAATAGTTTGCATCTGCTAATCCCAAATTTCCAGTCCACCCCTCCCCTGCCCCCCTCCCCCTTGGCAACCACAAGTCTGTTCTCTATGTCTGTGAGTCTGTTTCATAGATAAGTTCATTTGTGTCATGTTTTAGGTCCCACATATAAGTGATATAATACGGTATTTGTCTTTCTCTGTCTGACTTACTTCGCTTAGTATGAGAATCTCTAGTTGTATCCATGTTGCTGCAAATGGCCTTATTTCATTCTTTTTTGTGGCTGAGTAGTATTCCATTGTATATGTGTACCATATCTTTTTTATCCATTCATCTGTCAGTGGACATTTGGGTTGTTTCCATGTTGTGGCTATTGTAAATACTGCTGCTATGGACATAGGGGTGCATGTATCTTTTTGAATTACAGTTTTGTCCAGGTATATGTAAGGCCCACCTCATCTTAACTTGATTACATCTGTAGACCTTATTTCCAAACAAGGTCACATTCATAGATACCAGGGGTTAGGACTTCAACATATGTTTTGGGGGGACACAATGTAACCCACAGCAACCCCCATTGTGAAGTGTCTACTCTCACCAGCAAATTATAAACTTTTTAAGGACTGGGACTGGGTTGGTCTAGTATTGGATATGGTTGGTCATATCCAATACATCACACAGTGTCTAGTAAGTAGTGGGCACTCAGTAAAGATTCCCTGAAAGAAAATTTGAATTTTAGGAATATCTGAACCTTCAGACATTGAAAAATGTATGCAGAGAACACACGATATCAGATTCCTTCTTTTATTTAAATTTACATTTAACAATTTGCAATGAAAATATAAATGCAAGTGGGGAGGATGGGACTGTCCGGAAGAGGGAGTGGCTACCTCTCTGGGCTCACTTAAGCCAAGGTGTGTGCTTTAGTTCCCCAGCATCTGTCCTGAAGATGAGTTTTTGGAAAATGCGGACAAGCACCCAGACTAGAACCAGATTTCATGACTGGAATTATTCGGTTGGATTAAACAGAAAATAATACAGCAGAAACTTTAAAAATCCAAATTTCTCCTTTCTTTACATAGTAAAATATAACTGACAATTTATTTCACAAGTCAAAGAGAGCCTCACTTACCAAATAAAGGCCAGAATTTGCTGCAGAAACTTATTTTCTAAATTATTTTTCAGACTCATTTCAAAAAATAACTAATTTCCATTTATATAGCACTAACAGCCTCCAAATTATGCAGAATTCCGACATCTAACCTTTCTTTAAAAAATAATTCAACTCTTGCAAACAATATATTTAACAAAGTTAATTTTTTAAAATTAAGAGTTTGTTCTAGGAGTTGATATATTTTATTACAGTTTCCACTTCCCCCTACTCTCACCAAAGAATCACCAAAGCCAGTCAAATGCAGTCATGTGGGACTAGGGCTACAATATCCCCTTTGTTTCACTTTAGTGGCCATAGTTCCAGTTCCAAAGCCATGGGCCTGTGTTTTAGGACTTCACGTACAGCCATAGAGATGAGGTATTTCAATTAGAGCAGAAGCAACATTTTGGTCTGGAACGTTAACCTGCACTCACACAGGCGTGGTCTAAATGTAAGCTGAGCACCAAAGCCATTGTTCACATGTGCCCAGTGTCAGCTCCGTGGCTTGTGAGCTGGCACGCTCAGAAGGTTTAGTGCTCTGCTGTTGCTGTCTTGAATTTTGTAATGATTTGTGAACCACGGCCCCTGTGTTTTCATTTTGCCCTGGGTTTGCAAATTATGTAACCCATCCTAGATACACATATAAGTTGCTTTGACCTGAACCATCTGACTTGTGATCTCTGTTTTCATCTGGCACTGAAGATAGAGTAGGCGTAGTTCCCCAATATCTCCTCCCAATAGCAAGATGACCCAGGTTCTAGCACATTTTCAAAGATATAAAAGTTGTGGGTCATTGGGGACGATGAAGGAAGCACACAAAGGTGATTTTTGTTTATTTGTATGTCTACAGAGTTAAAATTGTACCTTCACTGGAATACGGAAGAATCAACCCCAACGTGATACATATATATACAAAAAGAGCGTAACAAAAGAACTTGTTCTTTGGAAGAGCAAATTTGTACACATATATGCACCAATAGGTTAAATATAAATACATTCCTCTGTCATTCTTCTATCATTAAGATGATTTCTTGAGCAATTCAAATAAAAAGTGGAATTTGTGCAAGGTCTGAGCTTGACTATGCTATATAAGAACAAAGAAACATCCTCTTCTGAATGAGAAAGCATCATTCTTTTTGTTCTTCAAAAGAATGGTGGGCTTCCCTGGTGGTGGCGCAGTGGTTGAGAGTCCGCCTGCCGATGCAGGGGACACGGGGTCGGGCCCCGGTCTGGGAAGATCCCACATGCCGCGGAGTGGCTGGGCCCCTCGGGCCTGGGCACCGAGGCTCCGGG
>NW_006780202.1:652202-653342 GCF_000442215.2 Lipotes vexillifer | reverse complement strand
CTGGAGCCTGTGCTCCACAACGGGAGAGGCCACAACAGTGAGAGGCCTGCGTACTGCAAAAAAAAAAAAAAAGAATGGTGGGGAATAGTTGGTTTAAAAATGCTATAAAATGTCTATTCTCCATTAACACAGAGGAATAAATATTTCATTACAGGCATGGTCCTCTGTACAGAGTGATAAGTGTAATTTTAAAAGGATGAGTTGTCAAGGAAGAGGAGCTTTTTCTGGATACCTTAGGAGCTGGGAAAAGGATCAGTAGAAAAGGAAGCAGTGTCACCTGCACCTTCAAAGGTCGTGCAGGGCTTTTGAACCCTGCTTGCATATTAGAATCACCTGGAGTACTTAGACAAACACTGATGTCTGGGCCTCATCCCAAACTAATTGATTACAAGCGGAGGTGGGTGCTCAGGTAGAGTACATTTTTAAAGTAACTCTGGTGATTCTGATTTGCAGCCAGAGTTAAGAACCACTGGGCTTTGGCATACTCAAAAGGAAAGGTTTGGGCTACACCAAAGTCCAACAGGTATCTATTTAGAAAACTTAAAAATTAAATATATATTTATATCTCATTAAACTTAAAACAGACACCATTAACAGAGTTATTTCTAGGTCAAGTATTAACTATAGGTCATTTTAAGATATTTTATAAATAATGATCTTTCTCTGTTAACACTTCCAATAAATAGAAAATATTTAAGAGATGAAAATAGATTTTAAAGAAGACATTTGAATTATTTATAGAAAATGTGAAGAATGTGTTGGAGTGTAAAAGTCCTTTAAACTGCAAGATGCATAGGGCAAGTAGTGTTCTTCCTAACTTGGAGAACTGTTTTAGGTATTAAATATCTTCTTCCATTAAAGAAGAAAGAAAAAACTGCTGAGACCAAAATTTGAAACGAAGGCATTTGGAAACATCCATAATTTCAGGAATGTCTCCTTTAATAATGTACTTTTTAAAAACTCCAGCAAACATCTTTACCTAAATAAGTACCTAAAATTCTAGTATCCCTAGAGGAGAAATTCTTTTCAACTAATTTTGAGTTCTAGGGTAAAGGTATTCTTGAAGATTTCACAACTCTGCATAAAGAGCTGTGAGAATGTGGAAAGTGAGGAAGAGAGGCAGGGAGAAAGGCGGTGGCG
>NW_006780202.1:651236-652192 GCF_000442215.2 Lipotes vexillifer | reverse complement strand
GGGGGGGGGGGGGGGAATATAAAGGCCCCAAATGAGTCCTTTTAGTTATTTTCTGTTTCTACGCTGAGAAGGCTATCATAATTGCACTTGAGAGTTTGCTCTGTGGGCAGAGTTGAGACAAATTTTGCTCTTCTTAACCCTGGAACCAGACCAGCGGAGAAGGGCCAGGGCACAAAGGTTCAGATGTCCCATTTTGTGTTTGTGAGTCTCAGTGGTAAGAGAACCTAACTACAAAAGACCCTGAAAATACTAGCTCGCTTTGCTTACTTTTAGCACATCACTAACATCTGCAGCCATGGAGGGAATGTTCGGAAGTGTCATTTACGGAATGAGACAAAGGTTACAATGATCATATTTTTTTCTTCTGAAAAGAGTTTGAGAAACACAAGGATAACCCAAATTGAGAAGAAGCCCAGATGAAAAGAGATGTTACCAATTGTTCTAAAGAATTTCCAGAAGTACTCAGTAGTATGATAGTCAAAACATCAGCCACAATGAGGGAGGAATTAGGCTGTTTAAACTTAGAATGTTCTCCAACATCATGGAGACAAATGAGAAAAAAACAAACCTGCAAATAAGGCTGAAATTGAACATCACCTAAACAATCAGACGTGCCAATATTTTTCTCCAGTGAAGAGTTCAGCTAGAGAAAGAGCTATATTTCTCAAGTGGCAGCTTTCATAATGTCCTATGACATTTTAAATCAAGTATGATGACCGCCGTACAGATTTAAAGCTTTTAAATTCTAGCCCAAAGTATTAGGCAGAATGTTTCTCCCCTTGTTTGATGCCAAGAACAAGATGTAGGAACCAGTTAAACTGCACAGTCCATCCTTTGTCTCTGCAAACTTCAATCTGATCCAGAAAATACTTTTTAGCATCCTCCTCGCTCTTCCCCACTGTCAGCGCATCTCGAATGTATTCGATATCTTCTTTGCTGGTTAACTGGGGCATTCC
>NW_006780202.1:624382-651226 GCF_000442215.2 Lipotes vexillifer | reverse complement strand
CATTCCTGTCATCAGCATCATGGAGAAGAGGATGATGAGTAGGTTTGTGTGATGACGAAGGGCTAGGTAAGCCTTGACGCAGACATCCTGGATAAAGGGAAAGAAAACGCTGTTAACTGTTGTTATGGCATCGAAGTAGGCTGAAGACCAGCAGGCTGTTTTGCAATTTACATGGCATTATCCTGTCCCTGCGAGGAAATCATCACAAGCAAGGCAGGTCCCCTGCCTCAGATGAAAAACTTGAGAACATAGACTGCTTTTATAATCTCTGAAGCAGTGTAGTTTGGTTGCACACATCCAGGGTGTGCTCAAGGAAAACTAACTGATACAGTAAGTTTCATCTTATTCCTTACTCTTTTTACTTCAATCTCTTTTCTAGGCAAATGAGGGTGGAAATTTCTGTAGTCTCTGAAGAGGAATGAGTCAGTTTTTGAACACCATCCAGGAATCACATAACTTTATGTAAGCGTAAATAATGTTTGCCAAGAGCTAACGGAATCCAAAGAAGGGATGGAAATTTGGTGTTTGAGATTTAGGTAGTTTTCATCTTTATTTTCCAATGTGTCCTATACTAAGAAAACAGATGAATTAGTTTTTCACTGTCTGACTCTCAAAATTGTTGAATGACCTTTGGAAATTTAAAATAAATTCTGAATACTGAGTGAGAGAGGGCTTTCAACAATGCTATGGCTGGTGCCTTCTCTAAAAGCCTTGGAGTAGGTGATAGGTGAGTTAAGCCCACTTCTGAAGCAACAGGCATGCTCATGCCAGTTAAATTGTTCCAACATGAAGAAAAAGTTGCAAGGTTCCCAATTTTACAAAATCAGAATAGTTCAACCTTAATATCATAATTTGGCAAAGATGGCATATTAAAGAAAACTGAAATGAATGATTACAGGTTTAAATATTTCAAATAAAATACTGAGTAAAATAAGAGAATAACATTCCATAAGCAACTAGGGTTTATCAGAAACTTGCAAGAGTAGTTCGTCATAAGGTACTGGATTAAAACCCACTTTTGACTTTTTAAAAAGTAACATGTAGTTTAACATGTGACAAAGGTGAAATGATGTAAAGAATGATCTGAAATTACCAGTCACAATCATTCTGAATAATGAGTCTGGGAAAAAGAAATATATAAGATCAGAAAAGTGAAGGTAAAATCATTAGTATTTACAAATAACCATTGTCTTCTAGGAACACTGAAGGGGAAGAAAACTAAAATACTATTGTAACTAGTTTTTATTAAACTAGCTTTTTATAAAATTAATAAATAGAATGCTATAAGTAGGAGCCACCAGTTAGAAAGTAAAAAGAAGGATGCTGTGAATAACGGTAACAAAACCCCCATGATTCCTGAGATAAACACCTACACAAAACATGCAGAACCCATTTTTTAAAAACTGTAAACATTTACCGAAGTAAGTAAAACTTGAACATGTTGAGTGACATGGCATGTTCCTCAGTGGTAAAACTGTTAATTATAAAGATAAAAATTTTTCTCAGATTAATCTATAAATATAATGAAATTGAATAAAAATTCCTATTGGATATTTAAACCCAGATATGTTTTTAAGTTCATCTGGGATAATTAGGGCCTGAGAAAACATTCTGAAAAAATATAGTAACGAAAAACAGTGCTTGCCATCCTAGATATTAAAGCACATTATAAAACTACAATATTTAAATCGGTGTGATATAGTACCTATTCTTCTCCAAAAAAGATAAGAAATTTTGTGGAACACAATGGAAAGTTCAGAGACATATCTAAGTACATATTAAATATATAATAAAGGTGACTCATTAGTGGGGGAAAAGATTATTTGATCAACAGGGGTGGTACAACTGGCTCATAATTTGGGTGGAAAATAAAGTTTCTCCCATGTGATATACCAAAATAAATTCTAAAAGAATTAAACATTTAAATGGAAGAAGGGGGCTTCCCTGGTGGCGCAGTGCTTGAGAGTCCGCCTGCCGATGCAGGAGACGCGGGTTCGTGCCCCGTTTCGGGAAGATCCCACATGCCGCGGAGCGGCTGGGCCCGTGAGCCATGGCCACTGAGCCTGCGCGTCCGGAGCCTGTGCTCCGCAAATGGGAGAGGCCACAACAGTGAGAGGCCCGCATAACGCAAGGAAAAAAAAAAAAAAAAAAAAATAAATGGAAGAAGGGAAAATATTTAATAATCATGGAATGAGAAAGGAAGGACTTTCTGAAGCTGATTTCCAAGGTGGAATCTGTAAGGAGAAGATAGAGAGATTACGGAAACCTCAAATTTTTGAGAAAAAAAAGCTATAAACAATATTAAAAGAGGCAGATGTCAAGAGAAAACATATTTGCAACATGACAGATCACTTCTTCATCCCTAGCCCCTGGTAGCTCTTACAAAGCAATAAGAAAGAGAGAAGCAGTTGGCTAGAAATGTAGGCCAAAGATATAGTATATCATACTATAAGACATAAAACCAGATAACAAACATATGAAAAAATATGCAACCTCATTAGTAATAAAATAAATGTAACTGAACATGAGATGGAAACATTCACATACCAAGTTGGAAAATCTTTTTTTTTTTTTTTTTTTTTTAATTTTTAAGGATAATCTCTAATGTTCACCTTTCGCAGCCTGATGGTAGATGGGACTAGATGGTAGATGGTATACTTTTCCTAGCAGACGAATGACAACATGCATCAAAAGCTTTAAAATACTTATAAATGTTATATAACTTAATTGTGGTGGTGGTTACATAACTGATACCTTTGTCAAAATTCAAAGAACTGTACACCTGAAAAGGCTGAATTCCGCTCTCTCTGAATTATGCTTCAATAAACTTGACTTAAAAACTGTCAGAATCCTTTTACCCAGCAATTTCCAGGCTAGGAATTTACCTTTAAAATATTTGGATAATTTTGCAGTGATTTATCTAGAAGAATGTTCATTAGAACATTGTTTAACATTGTGGAAACTTGAAAGCAACTTAAATATCCTACACTCGGAGATCGATAAAAAGGGTTTATGAAAGTATCTACATAGCTCTGTAACTACTAGAATGATCCTGTAGAAAAGTATTTAATAAGCATGTAAAAGCGAGTTTTAAAAAGCAGGTATGAAACACCACATGCAGTACAATCCCATTTTGGTAAATGGACACAAAATACTTACATAGGAATAAAGAATATAAGTTTACCGGTCAAAATTTTAATAGTGATTTTGCTTTTAGATGATCTTGTCTGTGTCACCTGCACGTGGCAGGGTAACCCCAACGATAGTGGGGGTCAGGCCTGTGTCATTCTGTATGTCAAGGCTGGATTGTGTACGCGTCACCCTGTCCAGGTACAAAAACCCATGGGCTATTCTGGCATTTTTTAAGTCAGACAATATATATAAAATGCTCAACATAGAGGGTGGTACATAAGGAGCATTCAGTAAATGTTAGTCCTCTCCCTTCCCTACCTGGAGGGGAGATGAACTCTGCATCTCCTCCCTGCTTACCTACCACAAAGCAGGAGACTCAACACTATTCGGGCTGTTCCTGCCTTGGTCCAGGCACCTCTTGCGCCCTGGAAGTGGCTGTGGTGCATTAGCGCTCTTGCATTCTTAATGATTCCACTTACATCCGGAAATCATTTTCTTTTGCTCATCCCTAGGACCCACTGAGGTCTCTCTCATTTCTTGGCAATTACACAGGCTAGGGGCAGACTTCACCCCAGGCAATAGTCTCATTAATTGGCCAACTCGCACAATTTTCACAAGGGCAGATATGGGGATGCCTTTTGATTTTGAAATAGAGGACATTCTGATTTTTAATTATTTTCTAGCCTTCTGTACACTGGGGGCTCCTGGCAGATCCCCTGCTGTCTGAGCCCACTGTGTGGTCAAACTCTTTAACAAGAACATTTTGAGGAGGAAAATTAATCTGGGGTCAAGTCATTATAACACCAATCCATGGGTGCTCAGTAAATATTTAAGTGGCAATGCACCGATTCACCAATAGCTATAGCCACAGAGAGACATATGAAAGGGAAGAAACTGTCCTGTTGTTCTCCAAGGCCACCTCTCCTATATAAAGAATTTCTGCTGGCTTGAATTTATTCGGTTAATTCTAATTTTCACACCCAAGGGTCACTTCTATGAGAACGAAATTTCACCTCCAAATTTAACCACACGCTCCATACTGGTCAGACACACTGTGTAAATTCTGTTCGGCGGTGCAGACTTAGAGACGTGGTACAGACTTAATTATCTTTTGCTTAAAGGTGTGTGGAGCAGGGGTTTAAAGCACACAGTCACACCTCACTGCCTGGACTCAACTCGTGGCTTTATTATCGACAAGCTGTTTGTCATCAGAGAAGTTACTTAACCTCTCTGGACCTTGGTTTCCTCATCTTAGAATCAGAATAATAATAACAGCAGTACCCGTGTCACAGGATTGTGGTGAGATTCAAGTGCTACGTAAAGGGTTGGCTATTATTAATGACAGTGTAAGAAGTCACACACTTCTCATCACTGAGGAGGTCACCTTGCCATCTAGACCACCTGTCCAAAAAGTCCCCTCAGACAGCAGAGACCTAGGGGTGGGCTGGGCCAGGGCAGGATGGAGATGAGTCCCACTCCCACCAGAGTCAATGGAGGGGGTGTCTTGACGCTGGCCCCAGGAGGTGAGGGGGATGGTGGAAGCATATAGCACACTGGCTACATAGCAGATGGTTCTCTTGCTAGGAGGGGCCCAGGTGGGCCCTTGCTCTGCCTGCTCAAGCCCCAGGGGTTTCATTTCTGCCCTTGGACTCAGCCATAGGGTCTGTCTGAGCTTCCCGACCGTGCTGCCTCAGTAGAGGCCTGTGGTTTGAGGGGCTGTGAGGATATGGCTTGGGGAGCTCGGGGGGAAGCACAGAACACAGAAGTTATTGGCTGTAGCGACGGAATTTTCCCTTCTCTGGGCTGCCGGCCACTGACCACATGCATCCTCATCCTGTCCTTCTCAGCTGCCGGTTGAGGCTCTGTACTGTGGAGCAGAGAAGAAGGGGGAAAGGAAGAACCTGATGTCCAGGACTTGGTTTAAGATACTTGTTAACTAGTGTGAATGTGGGGAACAGTGTAACATTGTTACGGTCATTGGCTGGACCACTACCCATTAGTAGCTAATAAGTAGATTGAGCCTATATAGTAGGCAATCTGCTCTTTATTTCAGAGTTGATTCAACTGCCTTAATTACAGCAACCAGTACCAAAGGAAAGGTTGCTTTTTATAGAGCTACCCCTCTCATAAGTCTTAAGAACAAAGGAAACTATTACCATTTCAGGGTCAACACTTTGACTTGATTCGTTCACTGGCCCAACTTATCAGTTTACTATACTGAAAACAGAGTCCTTTCTATGCATAATCTATTAATTTTTTAACCACCAATGAACTGTGGCTGCTTTAGACAGTCCAAGGTCATGTGGAATAGTCCTACTTTTTCTTAAAACCAAACGCCTCCATTCTCATCTAGAAACAAAGTGGAAGTGAAATATTACTGTACACAGCTACAAAAATGAGGAAGTAACCTCAGGGCCATAAAACAGAAACTCCAGAAAAAGAATCCAGGCTGAGAGGAGGGAGAGAAACAACACTCACATATACTCATCAATGAGAAGAAATGTCCTCACCCACCTACTTTTCCTAAATAGTAATGCAGCCTCTGTCTGCCACATTACTCTTACTATTAGTTTTTCTCCCCTGTCTCCTTCCTCAGAGACAGGGGAGAAAAAATAAGATTTATCAAAGAGAATTTAATTTTTTTTAATAAAAATCAATGAGTTGGCTAAGCAATGCCTTTAGAAGTTATTTTGGCAAAACAGAGAAGGTCAATGATTAGGACCTAGTAATGCTGCAATCTGGTAAATCTGAAAGAAGAGCGTGTCCGACACTTGGACATGCATTTGTGGAGTTTGACTTAGGAATGCCATCTTTAAGGACTTAGAAATGATTCCCAGACTAGCTCTGTCTACCAGGGGGAAGGGCTGTACTGCCATCTTCTCAAGTATTTAGCTAGAAGCTCATTAGAAACCTAAAGGTACAATTAAACTGTTCTACTTTAGTCAGCTATTCTAAACAGACTGTATGTATGTGTGTGTGTGTGTTTATTTGTGCCTTGTTCCAAAAAGGGTTGAAGGTGCATTATTTGGATACACAAAAGTCACAGTAACATTAATTAGAAGTGGGTAGAAAAAGCAAAGGGATCCACAATGGGTTTGGAAAAGAGACTAAAGCTATACATCACAAATCTTATATTCTTGCTAAGGGCGGCCTTCAAATGTATCTTCAACCAAAAGGGAAATCGAATCAGTTACTTCATCCAATGTTCAGAACACTCTTGCACTGCTGGTGGGAATGTGAATTGGTTCAGCCACTGTGGAGAACAGTATGGAGGTTCCTTAAAAAAACTACAAATAGAACTACCATATGACCCAGCAATCCCACTACTGGGCATATACCCTGAGAAAGCCAAAATTCAAAGAGTCATGTACCAAAATGTTAATTGCAGCTCTATTTACAATAGGCCGGAGATAGAAGCAACCTAAGTGCCCATCATAGGATGAATGGATAAAGAAGATGTGGCACATATATACAATGGAATATTACTCAGCCATAAAAAGAAACGAAATTGAGCTATTTGTAATGAGGTGGATAGACCTAGAGTCTGTCATACAGAGTGAAGTAAGTCAGAAAGAGAAAGACAAATACCGTATGCTAACACATATATATGGAATTTAAGAAAAAAAAATGTCATGAAGAACCTAGGGGTAAGACAGGAATAAAGACACAGACCTACTAGAGAATGGACTTGAGGATATGGGGAGGGGGAAGGGTAAGCTGTGACAAAGCGAGAGAGAGGCATGGACATATATACACTACCAAATGTAAGGTAGATAGCTAGTGGGAAGCAGCCGCATAGCACAGGGAGATCAGCTTGGTGCTTTGTGACCGCCTGGAGGGGTGGGATAGGGAGGGTGGGAGGGAGGGAGACGCAAGAGGGAAGAGATAAGGGAACATATGTATATGTATAACTGATTCACTTTGTTATAAAGCAGAAACTAACACACTATTGTAAAGCAATTATACCCCAATAAAGATGTTTAAAAAAAAAATCTATTTGTTTAGGAGAAACACAACTTTTCTAAGACCTGACAGAACTTTTGCAAGAGGATCTTTATAAAAAGTACACTTTGTAACGTGGTGAATAATGTCCTCAATAATATTCTGTTGCAAGACAAAACAGTTCTCTAAGAGAAACTAAACACTGTGAGAAGGATGCCAGTTAGAAGGTTAATCTTGATGAATGTTTAAAAGTAACAGGGGTCTAATTTTAGGAACCAAGTGACACCGCATGCTGGTGGATTAATGCACAAATCCAGTCCAAGGCCACGTTTTCATTCTTGTGCTCATATCTCTTCCAGAAAAGTGATAAAATTTAGCAAGCTTATCTACAAGCCCACGACAATTCTACAAGCCCACGAAAGTCTGCATCTGGCAGAGAAATCACGCCAACATGTGCAAGCTTCTACCCATGGCTGATGCGGACACTTCTCTGAAGGCATCTTCTGATGGAGAGTGTGGAGAGAGGAGGAAGTAAAGGAGTCTTCAGTACTGGAATACAGGAGGCTGAGCTCGATCTCGTTAGTGGGCCAGGATGTAAATCCCAAGAGGTTGCAAATCCTTTATCAACTCAATATATTGGGAACAATTCAACAAACTCATCTCCCTGTTGACTTATAATAGGCCTTTATTACATTAATTGGTGATTAATCATTTGAGCTCCAAGTGACTTTTTTGCTTGGCTCTCTACCCCCTAATCCAGCCCATGCACTGCTTCAAATTGGATCCAAATTTCCCTTCTCGCCTCAAATTCCACTCCACACGCCCACGTATACCTAGGTTCCATCCATTCTGGACGACTGTACTTTGTTCCTAAAATACTGATACTAAATCCTAATGTCATGCCCTTGCTCATGTTCTTCTTTCTGACTTCCTGCATCTTCCAGGCACAACGAAAATGAACTCGGACCTTAAGGCCCCCGATAAAAACATTCCCTTCACTCCATGGCCCTCTTCTACCCGCCAGGACAGGAATCATTGCTCCCTCCGCAAACCGTTGGTGAAATCCTCACTACAGAGCTATGTGCACATCTCTTCGGCTGAGCTCTGGGGCCATGTCCCTGCTTGCATCACCTGGGCCCAGCAGTGTGTCTGCCACACCGTAGATAATCCGCAAATGCACGACGAATGAATGCTTCATGTGCCGAAGTCACGGTCATTGTGGGGCAAGAATCATTGCTTTAAAATCAGGGTGAATTAGGGAACAGTCATACCTGAAGGGAATTCAACTGTAAAGACATGAGCCTTCCCTGGGCCTGGCACACGACCTGAGAGGTAGTCATGTGTTGAATGGGTGTGCCGTCTTGGATAGGGACAAACAGGGCCTGGTGACTCAAACAGGATGGGGCAGGAGGCTGAGAAAGCTGAGCCAGGCAGGCGCCAGGTACAGGCAGTTGGAGGTATATACACGTGCAGGCGAGTAAGGGCAGTCTGAGCCTAGGACTGGGGAGTACCACAGAAGAGTGTCAGAGGGAAGGTCTCCGTGGCCCCCCGGTCCCTGTGTCTGGGTTAGGGAGAGCACGGGAGTTTCCAGCAAGGCGAACGGCAGGAGGCAGCAGGGCCTCAGGCCTAGGGGCAGGTTAACAGGCAGGGTTAATAGGTTAATAGGAGGAACTGAGGCAGAAGTAGTTACAAGAGCCTGGCATCTGAGGTGAGAGCGGGACCACTGCAGAGATGGACTCTGAATGTAGGTTTGTTGGATCCCTAGCCAGGACTCTGTGTAGAGACTGGGGGAAGGGCTGAGCCTGCTGGGTGAGGGGCATGGGGACGTCCTGGCTTGGGGAAAACCCTGCCCATGGTGGTGACCCGGCAGGGGCTGATGAAACTGGCCTCCTAGATTAAAGCAACACCGTGTAGGGGCTCCAGACTTCTATCAAACCCTTCTTAAGAGTGACGTCACTGATGAACATAGATGCAAAAATCCTAAACAAAATACTAGCAAACAGAATCCAACAGCACATTAAAATGATCATACACCATGATCAAGTGGGGTTTATTCCAGGAATGCAAGGACTTTTCAATATACGCAAATCAATCAATGTGATACACCATATTAACAAATTGAAGAATAAAAACCATATGATCATCTCAATAGATGCAGAAAAAGCTTTTGACAAAATTCAACACCCATTTATGATAAAAACCCTGCAGAAAGTAGGCATAGAGGGAACTTTCCTCAACATAATAAAGGCCATATATGACAAACCCACAGCCAACATCATCCTCAGTGGTGAAAAACTGAAAGCATTTCCACTAAGATCAGGAACAAGACAAGGTTGCCCACTCTCACCACTCTTACTCAACATAGTTTTGGAAGTTTTAGCCACAGCAATCAGAGAAGAAAAGGAAATAAAAGGAATCCAAATCGGAAAAGAAGAAGTAAAGCTGTCACTGTTTGCAGATGACATGATACTATACATAGAGAATCCTAAAGATGCTACCAGAAAACTACTAGAGCTAATCAATGAATTTGGTAAAGTAGCAGGATACAAAATTAATGCACAGAAATCTCTGGCATTCCTATATACTAATGATGAAAAATCTGAAAGTGAAATCAAGAAAACACTCCCATTTACCATTGCAACAAAAAGAATAAAATATCTAGGAATAAACCTACCTAAGGAGACAAAAGACCTGTATGCAGAAAATTATAAGACACTGATGAAAGAAATTAAAGATGATACAAACAGATGGAGAGATATACCATGTTCTTGGATTGGAAGAATCAACATTGTGAAAATGACTCTACTCCCCAAAGCAATCTATAGATTCAATGCAATCCCTATCAAACTACCACTGGCATTTTTCACAGAACTAGAACAAAAAATTTCACAATTTGTATGGAAACACAAAAGACCCCGAATAGCCAAAGCAATCTTGAGAACAAAAAATGGAGCTGGAGGAATCAGGCTGCCTGACTTCAGACTATACTACAAAGCTACAGTAATCAAGACAGTATGGTACTGGCACAAAAACAGAAAGATAGATCAATGGAATAGGATAGAAAGCCCAGAGATAAACCCATGCACATATGGTCACCTTATCTTTGATAAAGGTGGCAGGAATATACAGTGGAGAAAGGACAGCCTCTTCAATAAGTGGTGCTGGGAAAATTGGATAGGTACATGTAAAAGTATGAGATTAGATCACTCCCTAACACCATACACAAAAATAAGCTCAAAATGGATTAAACACCTAAATGTAAGGCCAGAAACTATCAAACTCTTAGAGGAAAACATAGGCAGAAGACCCTATGACATAAATCACAGCAAGATCCTTTTAGACCCATCTCCTAGAGTAATGGAGATAAAAACAAAAATAAACAAATGGGACCTAATGAAACTTCAAAGCTTTTGCACAGCAAAGGAAACCATAAACAAGACCAAAAGACAGCCCTCAGAATGGGAGAAAATATTTGCAAATGAATCAACTGACAAAGGATTAATCTCTAAAATTTACAGGCAGCTCATGCAGCTCAATAACAAAAAAATAAACAACCCAATCCAAAAATGGGCAGAAGACCTAAATAGACATTTCTCCAAAGAAGATATACAGACTGCCAACAAACACATGAAAGAATGCTCAACATCATTAATCATTAGAGAAATGCAAATCAAAACTACAATGAGATATCATCTCACACCAGTCAGAATGGCCATCATCAAAAAATCTAGAAACAATAAATGCTGGAGAGGGTGTGGAGAAAAGGGAACACTCTTGCACTGCTGGTGGGAATGTGAATTGGTTCAGCCACTATGGAGAACAGTATGGAGGTTCCTTAAAAAACTACAAATAGAACTACCATATGACCCAGCAATCCCACTACTAGGTATATACCCTGAGGAAACCAGAATTCAGAAAGAGTCATGTACCAAAATGTTCATTGCAGCTCTATTTACAATAGCCCGGAGATGGAAACAACCTAAGTGCCCGTCGTCGGATGAATGGATAAAGAAGATGTGGCACATATATACAATGGAATATTACTCAGCCATAAAAAGAAACGAAATTGAGCTATTTGTAATGAGGTGGATAGACCTAGAGTCTGTCATACAGAGTGAAGTAAGTCAGAAAGAGAAGGACAAATACCGTATGCTAACACATATATATGGAATTTAAGAAGAAAAATGTCATGAAGAACCTTGGGATAAGACAGGAATAAAGAAACAGACCTACTAGAGAATGGACTTGAGGATATGGGGAGGGGGAAGGGTGAGCTGTGACAGGGCGAGAGAGAGGCATGGACATATATACACTACCAAACGTAAGGTAGATAGCTAGTGGGAAGCAGCCGCATAGCACAGGGAGATCAGCCCGGTGCTTTGTGACCGCCTGGAGGGGTGGGATAGGGAGGGTGGGAGGGAGGGAGACGCAAGAGGGAAGAGATATGGGAACATATGTATATGTATAACTGATTCACTTTGTTATAAAGCAGAAACCAAAACACCGTTGTAAAGCAATTATACTCCAATAAAGATGTAAAAAAAAAAATTAAAAAAACCCCAAAACACTGAAAGACTACGAAAAAAAAAAAGAGTGACATCTAGGGGCAAGTGCCTTTTAAATACGCTCATTGCTGCCTACTGTGCAGAGCTGTGCATGTGAAGAGGTTACTTGACTCCCCTGATTTCTTCAGCTCTATCCGACAACACACATTTGCTTAGTTCCTACTGTGTGCAAAGAACATCTTCAAAATGCTTGCTTGCTTCTACAAGGCCAAGTTTCACACTCCTTGCAAACTGTCCTCTGTTGAATGTACACTACAGGTTTATCCTGAGTGTCCCATCGGCATGACTGCTGCTCTGACTGGGGGAAAAAAAGTAATGTTTATGTCACTAAGGAAATCGCCACACAAATATGACTAGGCACCAGATGACACAGGTCTGTATTATTTACCAAAACATTAGATTTCATAACTAGACTTACTTCCTCTCTGGATGTGTGGTATTTAACCGCATCTTGAAGGCTTATTAACTAACGGCCATACAATGGCAGCTTGTCAATCTGTGCCTGAGTTACCACTTCATAAACTCACAGAATACGATGTATTGTGGGGAAGGAAGAAACCAGAGGGGTTCTCTAGTCTCATTCATCTCCTCCCTGGGGCAGGAATTGCTCCTCCACCGACTGGTACCTGCTGAGGGCATCCTAGGTCTCAGGACCCACGTGTGGGATGCAGGTCAGACATGGCCCTGCTGCCCAGAGCTGCCTCTGGGAAGGGAGAGACAAGCAGCAGATTGTGCCGAGAACTACCTGCTCTGATGGTTGCTCCGAAGGCAACACGCAGCGCGCCGTGGCCAGGATAACATGAGGGGCCTCATCTAGAAGAGGGCTCTGAGGGATGACATTTGGGCAGAGGGCAGTGAAGGGCGTTCCAGGGAGGAGGCCCGGACTGGGGGCAGGTGCAGGGGAAGGCCGCCCTGACCCAGTGAGAGAAGGAAGGCTGGTGCCATGGGGAGAGGCTAGAGGGGGCAGGGGCTTGTAGGGTGAGCTTAGATGTTCAGATATGATTCAAAATGAGATAAGAAGCCACTAAATGGTTTAAAGTAAGGGAGTAACATTGTGTCTGCTGTTTCAGTTCAGTTTTTAACCAAATTCTGATTAATTTGGTCTTTAAGGTGATAGTGGTTGAAATGGGATTAGAAGTCAGATCCAAACTCAAATTCAGAGTTTTTCCAATTATGATGTCTCCTCTTCATTCCTTTCCTAATCAAAACAAGTGAGAAGTACAGAGTTTGAAACATTTAAAGTTACAATGATACCACTGATGAAAGAGCTTATTTAGGTAAAAGACCAGATATTTACAGAATGAAGGAAAACCACTAAAATGTTGACAGTGTTATTTTTGGAGGGTGGGATAGTGGGTATTTTATATCCTGATTTTTTTGTTTTTATTTTTTTTGCGGTACGCGGGCCTCTCACCCCTGCGGCCTCTCCCGTTGCAGAGCAACAGGCTCCGGACGCGCAGGCTCAGCGGCCATGGCTCACGGGCGTAGCTGCTCCGCGGCATGTGGGATCTTCCCGGACAGGGGCACGAACCTGCGTCCCCTGCATCGGCAGGCGGACTCTCAACCACTGCGCCACCAGGGAAGCCCTATCCTGATATTTTTAATATTTTGATGCCTTTTGTTTTTCTTTTAAGGAAGCATTTGCTACTTTTAAAATCGAGGAGAAAAAAAAAAAAACCGCGTTCTTACATAAAAGTAAATGAGAAGCCAAATTTCATTTGCCAATGATATCAATGTATTTGCATGTGAGTATGTTCTATAATTGTTCAGGGACATTTCAAATAAAGTGGTTCTAAAATACATTACCAGTGGGAAAACCATTGTTTAACTTTTTCTCTCTTTAGTAAGGGAGAGAGTTTTTTTCTATAGAGAATTGATTTATCAAAATCATCATCATTGCGATATATCTGTTTAGCACCCTGTGTGCAGGATGCTGCTCCAAAGGCAAACAGATAATCTTGGGTTCAAATAGTAGGCTTTGGTTTTATGTCTTGCTGTCTTATTATGGCTTGTTTGTGAACTCTGCCCTCTTTAGAAATAGCTCATGAATCTGGTCCTAGGCTAAACGAGCTACCTTGGAAAGAAGAGGGAGGCGGGACAGAGTCACACTTTCCTGTTTCAGTTCCCCTGATGCTGTCCTCTTAACATGAGCTGGGTAGGTTTTTAAGTCTTTGTGGAGAAGGCTCCCCTCATGCTCAACAAAAAGTGGGCCATCTCTTCTCCACCCTTCCCAACAGGTGATTCAAATGTGCTGCGTGCATTCGTGAACCTTATCAATGCAAAATTAGCGATTTGCTGGAAACGAGGATACCTTTCATTCAAAATGTAAATATATACAACATCTTCCAGCCTACCTAGAAATGGCAGCTTTGTTATACAAGATCCTGGGATGCTATTTAGAGAGTTGAGAGACGTGCTCCCTGACCTTGAAGGACTTACCTCAAAAAGAGAGCACAAGACGAAGAAACAGAATATCTTCTGGAAGGCTTAGTAGTATGTAAAAAAAAAACACAAAAAACAAAAAACTGTCAGCAGGTCTGAGTCAAAAGATGAAAAAACTCGCTGCTCATCTTTGTCAAGCTGGAAACTTTAGAAATTCTGCAGATGTAGCATTGTACACATATATGTATATGTGTTCAGCTTTTTTCCTGATGTGACTGAGGAGGGTGGGAAAGGCTTGGAGACCAGCAGATAAGGGGGCAGGTAAGGGAGAAAGAGCCTGAACCCCTCACTTGCTCTTCAGTGGAAACAATGCTACTTTGTTGTGTTTTATGTATTACAGATCTGCTTGAGATCTCATTTCATAGAGGGCTTCTCAACTTAAAAGTTTTCAAAGTTTGAGGCCCCCCTGTGATGGATATGACAATGGCAGCTCCGTTAATAGAGTTCCTGCTGTGGACTAGGCACTAGGTCAAGCTTTCTACATATTTCACATAAATAATCCCTAAAAAAAAACCCCACATGAGGTGGGCCTTAGAATTCCCACTGCACAGATGAGGAAACCAAGGTTCTGAAAGGATAAGCAATTTGTGTCACATCCATAGCGATTAAGCAGCAGAGCCAGGATTCAAGCTCAAGCTGATCTGCTCTGAAGCCCATCCTTTGAACTACAATGCCGGGCTGATCTGTGTTTAAGGCTAAAGTCCGTACATTCAATCAAAGAGTATGCCAACACTGCAAAACATAGACATATATAAGTACAATAAAATCTACCAAGGTGTGTTTTTGGCAGTACACATGCTGCCTAGATGTTGCTTTAGTGAAAGAGGTTCTAAGTGCTAAAGAAACAAGCTTTGGTCACAAAAAGGATGGAGAAATGCTCCCAGACGGAGAGGACAGACTCCCCGCAAAGAGTTGTTGCTTTGGGTGGAAGCTGCCCAGATGGGGAGGCAACCTCTGGGGCACCTCCCCAAAGCCCAATCTTTTCATTAAAGAATATTTTGAAGCTTAAAATGACAACAAAAAAGACTACAGGAGAAGTCCTGCTGGGATCTTAGGAATGACACGGGTACTGTAGGGTCTATGGGAATGTTGTCAACAACAGGACAGATGGGCAGTCGCTCTGGAGAAAACCACTGGCCAAAAAGACCTCGTGTCTGCCTGAGTGTTCAAATGGCACTGTTGCTGCTGTGTTTGTTCAAAGGAGATGAACCCCACCTCCACGAGAGGAGAATTTAGTATTTCCCGCCTCCCCTTTAAATGGTAAAACTCTTCCAGGTGTGTGTGTGTGTGTGTGTGTGTGTGTGTGTATGTAACCATTTTTCTCTTCCAGGAAATTGTCACAATGTGTGACTTTTAACCTTAAAGAAACACAGGACTGAAATGTGTCAAATCCCTGGAAATAGTCTGAAACCCAGTTGAGTTTACGCAGAAAAACACACTAAAAATCCTAAGACCATCTGGCCACAGAGATCTCAGTTTCTCTGACAACCACCCCTGGAGCTGTGAGAGGGGAAGTCTGGTAACCACCACATCGAAAATCAGCCAGGAGAACAAACAAGCACAGACAGGTTTCAAAACAATACATCCCAGTTCCTGTTCCACTGAAGGTCAAGGCGCATGTCATCTCTCAAGGTTAACGTGGTCCTCAAGTAGACACGCAGGAGGAAGAGTCAGTCCTGAAATGCTGGTGCAAATCAAACCATGTTTCAGAGGCGCTAAGGGAGAGGGCTATTTAAAGGGAGCCTGAGACAAATGTGCACATAAAGTAATCACTTGTTGCCTCTACTGATCTGTTTTGGGTTTGTATGGCTCTAAAATAGGTATATTGCAGTAGCAATGACGACTTTTCTGAGTTACGTTCATTCACAGTTATTAAATTTGCAAGAGTGAACATTTTACTCCTTGGGTATTTGAAATACCATTTGATAGTCAAAAGTGAACGCAGACCAGGAAGGAATAGAAAGAGAAAACCGAATGTGGACGCCCCCCCACCCCTCCCCAGGGAGCTGGGAGACCCGTGGAGGAGCTGGTGGACAGTTGAGGTGGGACAAGCCAGGGCTCTCAGGACAACCTGTAGTTGAGCCGATGAGGTTTCAAATGAGAGAAGGGACCCTCCTCTACAAAAAGAGACAAGCAAGCATTTCCTGTGTTAGTAACTGATAAATACACACCTGGAGCAAAAATCAAGAGAAGCTCACCATCATTGGCGAGTCCTGAAAAATATACATAAAATTTGCATCTTCTAGGCAACGTCTTGATTAGGCAAATATTCAAAGGCTAAACCTGCCTGCCAGGAGCTCTTCCTTAAAGCCCTGTCCTTCAGGGCCGTGTCATCCTGCTGTTCTATATTCGCCAGTCTCACTGGTTATGGAATTCTTCTGTTTGCTGTCCGGTTTTAGGAGAGGGGCTTACTGAGAAGCATCATTTTGCCCTTGGGGAAGGAACAGAGGCGACTGTGGGGAGGGGGTGGGTCACACCCGAAGCGGGTGGGCAGAGGTGAGGGCTGCAGGCACCATCTGGTTGATGTTCCCAGTAGGTGGTCGAGAGGGAGGCCAATTACCTGAAATTGCTGGAAGTGTCGACTCGTCTTCTTTCCAGAAGTCCCCATCACAAACAGGAAGTCTGGAGTTAGCACAAATGGCACTCTCTCCTTATTAATGCCCAGGAAACTCTTGTAATTCCCAAGAATGTGCCCAAAGTCGATATGAAACAGATTTCCTTAAGAGAAGAAAATGTCTGACGTCATTATACTGGCCTCAGCACTTGCAAACAACACCCTGGTTTGTTCATTTCTTGAAATATTTTGAAGTTGCCTGAAAATGAGCTATCTTGGGTGAGAGAGCTATTTTTACTCTTTGCTTGTGATGTATTTTGTCTTAGCAGGTGTGTGTAGTAGTAGCCACAAAGCACTCTTCGAAACAAGCGTAGTTTTGATATCCTTCTGGTGTTCTTTCAATGACAGCCAAACGCCATTAAAAAAATTCTTGTCTCAGAATTATTCTTACAAATATAAACCAAAACTCTCTGGCTTATATGTCATCATTATGCCCAAGACTCTCTTAGGCTCTTTCTGTAACTCAGGAGAGAGTGATGTTTCGCTCTGTTTGGGGGAGGGGCAGTCACCTTTTATTTTTGAGTAGCAGGCTAGAAATAAATCATTTTGAACCTCCTTTGGGTCAATTTCTACCACTGTCACCATGACCACCACAATTCCCTTCCTCTCTTCTCATTTACAGAGCTCTCTATCATATGAATGATCCATAAATGCATTATCTCTTGATTCCCACAGAGAGTTAGCGATTTACCCCGATATGGTGTTTTTTCCAGACTCTACTCTTAAATTGGTCCAGATTTCTTAGAGGAAAATGTCATGGTATGCAGCCAATACTGACCACTGTCAGAATGGGCAGTGACCCAGCGAGGAGCAGTAGGTGAGGAAGGCATGGCATTTCAGATTGAAGGGTATCAAGAAAAGGTGACTCTGTTTGTTGCTTCCCTGCACCATCTGACACTGTTGATCAGGCCCACCTTCCTAGCTTTCTAGCTCCTGTCTGGCTTGTCCTTCTTAATTCTCCTTTGCTGCATCTTCTTCTGTTACTCACTCCTGGGTCCTCCGTAGGGTGGTCACAGCCTCTGTGTCCCTATACAATAATGACCTCTAGATCTTTGCTCCAACCTTGAGCTCCATTTAAAAATTACTCTGTGCTGGGGAAGGCAGGGATGGGGGGTTAGTGTTTAATGGGTACAGAGGTCCCATTGGGGAAGATGAAAAAGTTCTGAAGATGGATGGTGGTGATGATTGTACAACAATGTGAGTGCAGTTAATGCCACTAGAGTACACACTTAAAACTGGTTAAAATGGTAAATTTTATGTTATGCATATTTTACCACAATCAATAAACATTACTCTATAAAAAATAAACTCACCTGTCTCTGAGATCATAATATTGTCATTGTGTCTGTCACCTATTCCAAGAACAAAGGTTGCCACACAGTAGCCAGCACAGGAATAAACGAATCTCTCCACCGCTGCCTGAAACTAGTTAAAATGCAACCAAATATTAGTTGTGTCCCAACTACAAAGAGCAGCGTGAATCTATTACAAAGGACTCCCAAAAAGACACTGTTCTGGGAATCATTTTCAGAGAGCAAGTTAGTGGTACCTGATATCATTTAATGTTCTATCTATTAGGATAGATAGAACTTTCTCATTGCTCTACTTACATTTTAGGTGAAGATACAATGAATCACAGTAGCATGAGGAGGAAACAACAGTCAAAGGACAGCAGTACTTTTACCAAAGGGTTCACTGCCTTTCCATGCATCATTTGCCAATGCCCATACAGGACCTGTAACGATTCCTCCTTCGTTGGTGAACATATGTTTTGCTTGTGACCACTTAAAAGTATGCACGGGTTCACAAATCCACATTTTAGCAGACTAATAAACGCTACTAATTATATTTCCTCCCCGAAAGACTGCTACCCACGCAAATGAGAAGTGCTAATCCTCTATAACAGAATTTTAACCAGCAGCTGAACAGCTTGTGAAGGACTCAGCGGAGGTACTTCCGAGGAATGGAAGTGACATTTCGAGAGTCCATAATTTACCATTTAAATTAGGGTGCAGTGGTAAATTATAAATTACTTTTTAGGGTCTGTAGTGTTTCCAGGTAGTAAAGAGTTTATCTGTGGTAACTAAATTTTTCTGCTGAACGACAGAAATAGATGGTCATGAAAAATGCTAACAAGTTATTTCCCAGAACAAAATTTTATGCAAAGCAGGCCTGATAATCAAAGGAGAAGCAAATGCTCAGCGAGGTCTGAGTGAGCACCTCTGTTTTGCACAGATCTGCTGTGTCACCAGGGGAAATCGCTTAAACCCCAAGGAGCTCAGGGGGGAAGGTGCTTCACCAGTGAGTCAGGAGGCATGGCACTGGTAGACCCCTTAAAAACATGTCATTATTCTGCTGTATCACGATAACTTGTCAGGAGCCTTCAGAGTGGGGAGAAGCAGGAGCCCACCTTTTCTTCAATAGGGCATTTCTCTTTGAGCCAGTGATTCAGCACTTCATCTTTAAAGGCACCCGTGTTGCCCACTGTGCTTTGCTGAATTTTGGCGATCGTCGTGGCGTCTTTCACGATCTCGATCATTCCTGCAGGAAGATGCACAGAGTCTGATGTGAACTGGGGCTGAGTGCCTGACCCAGAGGAGGAATGGCTGTGTCTTTGTTGAGTGGAGGGCAGAGAGCTTTCTTAACCACAGGGTTATTTTCCACGTTCGTGCTGGTGGTTTTCTTAGGAGGAAGAGAAAGAAAAGGAGGCTGATAGGGAAGTTGTGTGGGACCTGCTTTCGCTATCCCTGAATGAAAAGAGGAAAGGGTTGCTTTTGAATAAGCAAAAGCATTAATGTGCCGAACACATCCTTCTTTCCTTGGCAACTTTGCCTTTTCCTTTTTTAAATTTCAGGGTCAAATGGGAATGGTCTTCTCTACTTCTCAAATTGGAAACTTGACTAAAAATCTGTTTGACTGAAATTAAAATGTGAAATGTCTGTAAAAGCACCTAAGAGGAGAGTACGTAATAGCTTTGATAATGTAAAGTCTGGGATGGTGAAACAAGTGACAGATCTTTCCATCTACTTTTAAATGTTATTCGTGAGAGAGAAGTTTACTGTGCAATGAAACGAGTGAAAATGTAGCGGTGGAGAAGTAAAGAGGAAGGAACGAGTTCTCACTAAAATCACCTCCATGTACAGTCAGTCACAAGGAGTTGAATCACGCATTCATATATTTTCAACATGTCCGTATTAAACTGAGTCACATGCACCAGCCTCGGAACATCTTCTTCCTTTTTACATGGATAATGATTGTAAATTTTCGGTTATTAAATGCCTACACTGAAGGGATGATGGCTGCTTGGCATGCGGGATCTTAGTTCCTCAACCAGGGATTGAACCTGTGCCCCCTGCAGTGGAAGTGCAGAGTCTTAACCACTGGACTGCCAGGGAAGTCCCATGGGATGGCGGTCTTTTAAAATGAGATGAGCAGTATATTCATCTTCTGAGGTCCCCACGTACCTATTCTGTCGCCAGTTGAAATGCAACCATATGGCAGGAGGCACAGATCCAAAGATTCAGTCTCCCAAATGGACTCCATGATTCGTAGAATCTGGGCATCAAAACACAAAAACGTTTCCATTATAAATATGTATTATTCTTCTCTGTTAAAAACAACAACAGTCTTCTCTGGTAACACAAAATATTGAAGTGAACATAAAATATGTAAGTAACAAATGTACTTTTATTTATCAACCTGGTACTCTAATGTTTCCCTTCCTTGGGAGCCTGTTAATTTCGGTCCCTGAGAGGCACCTTGGGGAAGAGAATAGTTGGATTTCTCTGGGGGTAGGTTTTAGCCATGATTTATCTATTATTCAAATGTTCCTAGTTATGTGTATTTTACCACAATAGAAAAGGTTCCACTCTAGCATCTTTACACATTTTTATCCATAAGGCACTCTTGGGCTACAAACAAGGCAACAGTAAGGGCGATGACAATGATAGCTGACGTTCACCGAGGACTGTTTTACGTTGATCCTTTTTATTAACCCCCTAGAGTGGGTATGATTACTGTTCCCATTCTTCTTCAGATTCTTTTCCATTATAGGTTATTACAAGATATTGAGTAGCATTCCCTGTGCTGTACAGTAGGTCCTTGTTGTTAATCTATTTTATATATAGTAGTGTGTATCTGTTAATCCCAAACTCCTCATTTATCCCCCCTACCCTTTCCCCTTTGGTAACCGTAAGTTTGTTCTCTATGTCTGTTATCATATTTTAGATTCCATGGTTTGCCTATTTTAAATAAATCACATGAAATATTAGAAATTATGTTACTTCTACAGTATTAAACTAGGGTATAGAGAATATTACTTTACAAATCTGCAAAGCTAAAGTTTATGTTAGATAATATGAAGATGATCAACATTGATACCTTCACCATCCATCTTCTGTTCTAGTAATCTGTTCACTCTTGTTACGTAACTGCATGAATTCTCCAGTCACCTACCTGTTCATCTTCTCCCTCCTTCCTATCACATCATTCACTTCAGTTTGTGTATGTGGATGCGTACCAAAGGTGATGTATCTAAGGAGAGCATCTGAGAGTGTCTGGCTATGTCTGTGGATATGAATAAAGTGGATACTTGGGGGTAAATAGGTTTCTATTCCATGTTACCACACTAGGAATGCGGTGTATAAGAAAGAGGTTAGGGGCGGGAAGTGTATCTGGCTATTTGGGAATGCTGGGTATGCATCTCCTCAGGAATGGACAGAACTGTGAGGCTCACTAGATTTCGTATCTAATGGTCCACGGCTATATTCCCCCAGTGAAAACTCTATTATGTCATCTTTGATCCCTGTTCATCACACAAAATAGGAGAATGGAACAGGGTCAGTAGAAGGCATTTTTTTTAGATCTAGTACAGAATTCTTGTTTCAGATAGCTGAAAAAAAATTCCTTAACAGCAGCACACCTGTAAAATCAGCATGTCCTGGCGCAGGTCGTCGCCGTGTTTAAAGATAATTCCAATTGTTTCGTTTGACAGGGCTGTAGGGTCGGCACATTTAAACTCAAGCCACAGGGGCTTTTTCTTGGAGGCCATCACTTTACATTTTTCAATCTGTAAGAAAACAGCCACGTGTTTCCCACACACAACGGAAGACACATTGTGGAGACGCACACCCTCTTGCAAAGCATCTCTGTAAACGTCTAGGACAAAGTTCCAGCTGGAAAAGGATTTTCAATGATTTGGGTAAAGATGCAGAAGGCATTTTCACCAAATCCAAAAATGCTAGTGAGAGCAAGTTACAACACTTAAACCAGTGGTTCTCAAAGTGTGTTGCAAGGAACCCTAAGCATCTGTGGAGGTGCCTAAGAGGTGTAGCATATCCCATCCTCTGTATAGCCCCCTCCCGTAGGACTCTTGTCCCCTCTAACAAAGAGCAACTGTGCTGTTACTTGTCTATACATATCTGGCCTCCCTCTAAGAATTAGTTTGAAAAAAAAAGAGTTCTATTGCTACCATAGTGTCTAAAAATGGTTGTCAAAAATCAGATGCAGTCTAATTCCAGGCCAAATGTAACAAGGTGAAATTTAACAGCAATAGATGAGACTCTAGCACTCAGGCACAATGCCTGTCCCCTCCCCCAAGCCCCCATACATCGAAATAAATTCAAGGTGGGAGAAAGGTGGTTTAGCAGCCACTCATGCGAAAAGAGAAAATCTTAGGAGTTTTAGCCAAAAGTGAATTCACCAAGGATCAAAAATGTGATGTGGTCTTTAAAAAAAAAAACAAACACAATTTGAAGCTGTATTAATATATCATTATTCCTACCAATTTCTAACTTCAAAAGGACAGTGGATAGTGTGTGCTTTTGCTAGAGAGAGAGTTTACAGCTAATTGTATATAAAATTAAACATGGATCAAAGACTTAAATGTGAGATTAAAACTATAAAACTTCTAGGAAAAAATATTTGTTACATTGAATTAGGCAGTGTTTCTCAACTTTGGCACTGCTGACATTTGGGGCTGGATAATTTTTTGTTGCAGCGGGGACTGTCCTGTGTATCGTAAGATATTTAGCAGCATCCCTGGTCTCTACCCACTGGATGCTAGTAGCATTCTCCCAGTTGTAACAATCAAAAATGTCTCTCGGGCTTCCCTGGTGGCGCAGTGGTTGAGAGTCTGCCTGCCGATGCAGGGGACGCGGGTTCGTGCCCCGGTCTGGGAAGATCCCACATGCCGCGGAGCGGCTGGGCCCGTGAGCCATGGCCGCTGAGCCTGTGCGTCCGGAGCCTGTGCTCCGCAACGGGAGAGGCCACAACAGTGAGAGGCCCACGTACCGCAAAACAAAACAAACAAACAAACAAAACCAAAAAATGTCTCTGGACATTACCAAATACCCCTTGGTGGAGGAGGTGGAGGTTCACCCCTGGTTGAGAATCACTGGATGAAGCAAATATTTCTTAGGCCACGAAATTCATGAAGCATAAAAGAAAAAGTGATAAATTGGACTTAATCAGAATTAAAACCTTCTGCTCTTCGAAATACATTACTAAGAAAATGAAAAGGTAAGCCGCAGACTGGGAGAAAATATTTGTAAACTATATACCTGATAAAGGATTTGTATCCAGAATATATAAATAAGTCATAAATAAGAAGAAGGTGGTAACCTAAATTAAAAGTGAATGGAAGATATGAATAGAAACTTCTCAAAAGAAGATGGAAACTTATCAAAAGCACATGAAAAGATGCTCAGCATCACTAGGGAAATGCAAATAAAAACAACAGTGAAGTACTACTTCATACCCATTTAAATGGCGAAAATTAAGAAGACTGATGATAACAAGTGTTCTCTAGGATGTGGAACAATCAGAACTTGCACACATTGTGGTGGGAATATAAAATGGCATGGTTGCCATTATAAAATGGAAAACCAGTTTGGCAGTATCTTATAAACACAGACGTCCCATCTGACCCAACTATCTCACCGTTAAATATTTACTCAAAAGGTGAATGGAAAATAAATTGTGGTATAACCATATAAGGGAATATTACTCAGTCATAAAAAGGGACAGATCACCGAGACACACAGCAACATGGGTGGATCTTCAGGGCATTATGCTAAGTAAAAGAATCCATATACAAAAACTATATACTGTATGATTCCACTTCATGACATTCTAGAAAGGGAAAAATTACATGATAGAAGACAGATCTGTCATCCAGGATGGAGGATGGAAGGAGGAAAGGACTAACTGCAAAGGGATATGAAAGAATTTTTTCTATAAATTTCTATGGAAATATTCTGTATCTTGATTGTGGTGATGGTTATATGGTTGTATATGTTTGGCAAAACTCCTTGAACTGTACACTTGCAATGGATACATTTTATTGTATACAAATGGTTTCGCAAGAAAGCTGATTTAAAATAAAATGGATGGAAGATTGCCTGGTGTTGAGGTTTTTAGTATCTAGCGATTAGGGAAGGGCTTGATGGAAGCCCATCTGGGGACTTTCCAGCTTCCCTGTCTCTCTATAAACGTCAGCTTTTATGCACTAGGCCCAGTAAAGCAGGCAGAGCCATCGTCAAGACACAAAGACCATGGAGAGACATCAAGGCGATACCTACCACCAGGGCTCCTGCTTTCAGTCCAGGGTCATACGGAACTCTGAAGCTTTGGGGGAGATTCAAATTCTGTAGGATTTCAAGCTTTTGCTTAAGTTGGGAAATAACTGTAATTGTCAAACACACACAAGGGTTACATGAGTTCAAGAAATTACCAATATCATCTCTAACATTTCCTGAGGCCGCAGGTATTGACAACATTCTATATATTTGGTAGGGTGAGGAACAGAAGAAGAGAGGGTAGGTTTCTGTCTTTGAGGAACTAACCATTGAGGGTGGCAGGATAAGTCAGGCTTCCTGGGAGCAACATAGCCACGTACACACATTACAACAGGGGACAGAAATATCTGAATATATATGGGATACCCAGACAGTCAGAGGGAGAAGGGCGCTTTATGGATAATGGTAAGGAATTACTGTAGTTTTCCTTCCAACGTGTGAAGCTTTAAACTGCCATCTGATTTGGGAAACAGGTATCGGAAGACCACATTAAATGGAATTCGGTTAGGGTTTGGGAAATTCTTTGCAGAAGAGGAAGTTAGGTTGTGTGGAGGCAACGTGACAGCCTCAAAATTGTGAAGGCAAAATACACAAATTAAAAATTACTGCCTGGGTACCAGACAGACTGGAGGCTGGTACAAATGGTGCTCTTTCTTTCTTACAATAAAAATAAAAGCAAGATTATTATTACCATTATTATTTTTAGCAGAGACCATTATTGGTTTATTGGAAAAGATTCAAAGGCAAAAATGGCAAGTCAGAATATTCAGAAGTTTAAAATACTCGCTGAGTATGTTTGTGAGTGTCCATTATGAGCCATAGTGGTGGATCGAGATATACAAACGTGAATAAGAGGTAATTCCTAGCTTCAAGGCTCATACAGTTTAATAGACCAGAAACATGTGCTAATGACTTTAATTTAATGTAGTATCAACCAAAACCTATGGGAATACAGTTAAAGAGTGATTAACTTTCCTAAAGCAGGGGCTGAGGGACAGGATTTCTTAGGGATAAGAAGACAACATTGGAACACAGAGGAGGTGATATATATGTTTTTATAGGAAGTACATATATAAAAAAATATATATGTACATATAGCTATATATGATGTGTATGTATACATATACGCAAAACATTTAAAATAACTTCTCAATAATTCATTACTTTAAAAGACTGAGGACTTGAAAATTAGATGCGTGTATTGAAAGATGGGGAAGAAAGGATATTTGGAAATAACTAATCTTTTTTGTGTGTGTGCATAGTTGCTCTTAAAAAATACATCTTACATCTGCATAATGCTGTTTTAAGTTTTCAAAGAGTTTAACATCTATTATCATACATTCATCATTAAAATATATATGGAGTTTTAAAAAATATTAACTTCTAATGGGGGAACTTTAAGTTTGCTTACTCCGTGAAGACAGAAGATTAAAAAATGTATTCTTGGCTACCTTGAGGAAGGTGCGACTTACGTTCCAGAAGGAAGAATCACAGGAACGATGGCATTTGGAGACAAAGGCATTTGGAAGGAGAACCAAGAGAACAGAGCCACTGTACCTTGGGAACTGACGTCATACTTTTCTGCAGAGAGTGATTTAATATCAATGGTGACCTTTTGTAACATGTCAATTACTTGGACTTGCTGGGTGAAGTCGTGTAGCATGGCCGTGCCACAGCCCCTCAGATAGGCTTCCAGGATCACTGCAAACCTCTGCTGATAGTGTCTGGACTGGGCGATCTCACTTCTCAAGAACCAAAATAAGAAGTGACCAATTCGTTTGTTCTGAGGGTGAAAACAAGAAGGTTGCCATTATTACGACTAACGCTCTAGATCTATCAGCCAATTCTCTGTAACTTTTTAAATGTCACGCTCTTATCAAAATGGAAGTACTTACTCTTAAACCACGCTTCAGCAGAAATCTGGCAAGGGCACTGTCATGGTATGGTTCAAATTTCACAGCCTAAAGGAAGAACACATTGGCATTTGTGGGATTGCGTTCTCCATTGATTAAGCGGGAAACAGGAAACGGAGAAAAACTGGTGCTCTGCCTTAGTGGGTTTGTATGGATAGGGCGACGAGAATCTGAGCAGTCACTTAAGTTCAATCCTTTCTTTTCAAGGACAGTTTGGGCCAGGGGGAACCACTTGCGGAAGGACCAGGATTAGAAGCCAGAACTCCTGACTCACAACCACGTGCTTTTGATGACTTCAGAGATGAAGAGGTGAGGGCTTTTGCTCCCATGAAGGCTTACCTGATTTGTTGGAAAGATAGAAGGGAAAGATGGAGATGGCTATAACACATCTATAAAGGTGGAAGGGAAGAAAGGTTGTTGGAAAGAAAATAGACAGTGGGGATATTGTACATGCAGGGAGAGAAATGTTTGTTAGATGTGAAGATCCTAAAAATCCTATAGCTTCTCTTCTGCTCAAGTTGTGTGGTTGGCCTCTCACTGGCAAGTCACTGTGCTGCCTCCCAGGTTCTTACTGCAACTGGTCATTACTCCCTGCCATGATGCAGTGCATACAGGGCTATTTGTCTGAAAATCTCTTGTTTTATCTGGTTCCTCAGGTT
>NW_006780202.1:561610-623758 GCF_000442215.2 Lipotes vexillifer | reverse complement strand
TTCAGCAGTGTTTAGTAGTTTTCACATCACTTGGCTAATAACAGAGATATTCACATAGGTGGCAGCTCTGTGACTGAGGAAAAAGAACCAATGACAAGTGAAAAATAGGGGCTGGACCGAAAACAGGGCCCAGGTGGGTGGCTGCCCCAAGCTCGCCCCCCACCCCCCGCCCCTGCCCGCTGCAGCCTAGCCAATTAAAAATAAAAGATAAAAAATAATTAAATTCTGGTGGGTGCATGGATATTTGTTACACCATTCTCTACTTTTCTGCAAGTCTGCAATAGTTCATCATTTTAAAAGCAGTAAGACTAACAAAAGTTGATTATTAGACATGCACATATAAAATTATAGGGTAGATGTCATGTATAAGCATAAAGAGAGGTTTAAAATTAAATATCTCGGAGTATCTCCTCTATAAATAGATATGGTCTATCCTTTTTTCCTAAGAAATAAGAGATATTCCCATTCCACTTTATGTTTTAGGGCCTGGGGGCTTTTTGGTATGCTTTCCAATCCTTACTCTGGTTTTCCAGTTTGGAAATGATCAGAACAATACTGACTTGATAATATTTCAATTATCCCCATGCTTTCAAAGGTGAGGTGTGCTCTCATTGGTGCCACAGTAGCTGCAGCTAAGATCTTAATTCTGAGACTGTGGTTATTTAGCCACCAGTAGTCACTTCAGAAATGTTAAGTTTCTAACCCAAACGTGAGACTTTCTGACATTCTTCGTGTTTCACTTCTGTAAAGACGATGAAGATCTCAACCAGGAGACCATTTTAATTAGGAATGAATGAGTCATTTGGCCATATCTGCAGTGTCTCAAATAGTTTTACAAATGACTATTTCTTCACATTTAGGACCACAGATTCAATGTTAATATTACGTATTGACCTCTTTCATTTAAACATTTCCAAGAAGAACACTATTCATTTTCCAACTCTGCAGAGTTTACTTATGAACATGACAATGGAAAATAATTCATGATAGCCTTGGGACTTGGAACAGATCTCATGCAAATTTGTTTTATGTTCTTCTTGTTATGGAGAGCTAGAAAACTGAGGATACTTTGATTTTTCTAAAATTTTCATTAGTGTTTATGCCAGCCTCTGGACTCATGGCAGAGAAAAATATCGGTTATATTTGACAGATGAAAGCAAAGGCCAAATATAATGTTTCAAGTATCTGCCTAATGGGAAGGTGAAGATTCAAAGTTGAGAGTATCCAAAACTCGCATCAGAAAACTTCAGAAACTTCCTATAAATATAGATAATGATTAGACAGTTTGGTGTCCACCAGTCAGCCTGGCTAATCTTAACAATCTCAGATCAAACATCACCTACTCAGAACTGTCCCTGGCTTCCTCAATCTCAAGCAAGTGTCCCCAGAACCCCTGACTCTTTTCTCATAACTCTCTGTAGCTTTTCCCCAAAGTGTCTGTCACAACATGTTACTCAATATCTGCCTGTATGTGTACTCATTTGGTGTCAGTCTTCATGCACCACAAGCTACACTAGGGCAGAGTCCAGCCCTGTTTTGATCACTGCTCTATGTCCAGCAACCAGAACTGAGGAAGCGTTCAGTCCGTGTTGTTGAATTAATGAATGAACACTTCTGCTCTCTAAAATTGAATTCCCTTCCAAGTCCTTTCCTTCCTCTTCCTTGTCAAGCAGCACAATATAATTTGAGAATGGCTATCGTGAGCAAGAGAACTCTTCCTCCTTTCTTTAACGTCCTAAGGAAACCCTTGATTTAGTCAAGGGTTTAGCAAATGATTTAGTCTCTCTGGACCCCAGGGAAAGGCATGTGGAGAGGAGTGGACACACTGTACCAGACCTATCTAAAGAGAGGGGCTTTCAAGGTCCCATGCAGATGTGAGATGTTGCTCTATGAATTGTGACAAATACAATCAGAGAGTATGACGTTCTTCCTCTAGGACACACTATCCTGACACTGCTGGGTTGATGCCAGATATTGGGATGCAGTGAAAAGAGCAGGGCCAGGAGTCAGACCTCCTGGGTTTGAATTTGTCTTTCAAAGCATGTGACCTTGGGCACATTACTTAGCCTCTCTGTGCCTCAGTTTCCTGATATATAAAATGCAAATATTAACTTGACCTCTACCATCGTTGTTGGGAGAGTTACATGTAATAATACACGAAAAGCATGTAGATCACCTGCAGCCTTGGCACAAGGGAGCGTTCGATAAGTCAAGTGTATCATTGATACAGTAAATGAGAACAAAGTATTCCCACGGGAACAGTTCTCCTAAAAAGCAGAAATATTAATGTCATCAAAATGCTTGTCAACACACCCTCAAAGACAGCAAAAAAGTAAATGGAGCAGCTTACTGCTTTTTGAGGTAGTTTCATTAGATCTCCTTTGACTGATCATGACTCTCTGGACAAGGGGCATTGGAAGACAGTTGAATGGGGCACCTGTGCATATGCAGATAAATCCCTTGAGATGAGTACATCCCCTACCTGGACCAGCTGCAGCAGGTAATGTAGCACGTCATCGTCTTCCAAGCTCTCCAGTTTCTGAACTGCAATGGCTCTTACGTTTTCATCCGAAAAGTTGCAGTCTAGGAGTTGCATTGTTAATCCAACATCCAAAGCACTTTGATCCCAGACCTCCCTTCTGGCTAACAGTTGATATGTTTTGGCCACAATTTCTTGCTGTCCCCATTTCACTGAGCTAAAGAGCTTAGGATACGCTTTGGGATCCTTCAGACTTTCGTATCTGAAATGCCAGAGCAGCTCTTTGTCTTCGGCTGTGAGAGGGTTAAGTGGATCAGTGGCTATGATCGCCTCTAGTTGCTTCCGAAGCTGATTGGGCATTTCTGCTCGAACCCGGTCCCCTTCCGGGTCAGGGGTGGGCTGATGCTTAGGCAAGGCTATGGGGTGACAGTAATTGTCCAGAAGAATGGAGATGGACATTGAGTTCTCCTTGTCCGGGTTGGTGGCAGACGTGAGCTTGTCAGCATTGAAGCTGCCTTGGTCTTCCGCCTTGCCGGATAACTGCCACATGTGGAGCACGTACTCCCCGTGGCGCAGGAGGAACCGGTGGTCTATCAGCAGCAGGTTCACGTAATACAGAAGCTGAGCTTTGCCTCTGGACTCGGGACTGGGAGTCTCCGCAGAGGCCTTACCAGACAGAGCTGGAGCTTTGCCGCAGTAGATCTGGAGGTTAAGCAGATGCCTCTGGACTCGGGACTGGGAGTCTCCGCAGAGGCCTTACCAGACAGAGCTGGAGCTTTGCCGCAGTAGATCTGGAGGTTCAGCAGAGCCCCTTTGGGTAAGTCTTTGATCTTGATACTGAACTCAAGCCACACATTCCAGAGCACCTCCTCCATGAAGGGTTTGGGGCTGGTTCTCCTTTGGCAAAGGACTTGCTGCCCATACTGGATGTTTGCCTCCACAAAAACCGTGAGGTCCGCGTTCCGGGGCAGGACAGGGATATCAATGCCTCTGATTTTTACCCTGAACTTGCGGTCACAGTCCCACAGGGACACGGTGAACACACTCTCGTGGTCCTTCCCATGGATGGTCAGCTGCTCATGGTAGCCGGTGACTCCTGTGCAGTCGTCCACCAGTGGCCACTCTTCCTTCCTCACCTCGTCCAGGGCTGGGTCCGGCGGAGTGTCAAGCACCAGGTGAATCTCTTCCCCGTTCTTGAGGCACTGCCTCACCCACTGGAAGTTTCTGATGGGCGTCTCACCCACCAGGTACTCGTCCCGGCCACAGACGCGCAGCACAAAGTCCTGCTCGTCCTGGCTCTCAGGGATATCCATCAGGGACTTCTTCTTGGCCATCTTGGTAAAGAAGCTCTGGAGGATGGTGCCCGGGGTGTCATCGGCCGAGACCTTGATGGTCTGGCTGGTGGTGCTGCGATGAATGACAATGAAGATGTAGTTGTTGGTGACTTTCTTCAGCAGGTACTCGGGGAGGGGCTTGGACGTCACCCAGGGGTGCATGGCGTAGAGCTTGGTGTCGCGGCCGGCCACCTCGGCCATGCGCGGGGTCACCAGGCGGCGGCGCGTGAACTCCAGCTCGTCGTCGTGCACGTTGCTGACGTCGGTGACGTCGTAGCCAATGAGGGCCGTGAGCTGGCGCTGGAAGGCCAGCGTCTCCTCCGAGGGCGCGAGCCTCTGCACCACGTGGATCTGCCCGGGGCTCCGGTGCAGCACCTTCCAGTAGCGCAGGCAGTCCAGGGTCTGCACCACCTGGTACTTGTCGTAGATCTCGTACCACTGCCCCTTCTTCTGGTAGAGCAGGAGGAAGTGGTCGGGGCTGAGCCGGTGGTAGAAGTCGCGGGCCACGCTGGTCTCCAGCGCGCGCAGCCACACCTGGGCCTTCATCTGCTCCACGTTGCCGTGGCCAGCCACGTGCAGCAGCGCCGTTTCGGGGGTCTTGGTGTTGCGCTGGCTGGTGGGTAGCACAAACTCAATGGGGATGAGCTCCATGGAGGACAGGCTGGCCGCCACGCTGCGCGGCTTCATCCTCCGGCGCCTGCGGCGGTTGTCCTCTCTCAGCACCACGTGCTGTTCATGGTTCTCCAGCTCCATGCCCTCTGCGACCTGGGAGCAGAGAAACAGAGGGCTCGGTCACAGGGCAGGCACTTGCCCTTTATGTTTTCCCGCGAGCTGGCAGAAAGAGAAGGTGTAGACGAATGACAAGGACGTGCGCACGAGGATACCGGGGCTTTGGAGTCGGGGCCCAGGAATCCTGGCCCCCAACACTTAGAATCTGGGGGATGAGCTCTTTAAATAATCTCTGAGCCTGTTTCCTATCTGTCAAATGGGGTTAGCAATACCTCAGAGGGGTAAGTAAGGTGACAGTTAAATAAGGTAATATATTTGTTGAGTATGGGCCGTGGGTAGATGGGGATTCATTAATCATTCTCTCTGCTTTCATTTTGTTTGAAAATTGAATTTTAAAAGAGAGAGGTAAAGCACTGATCTAGCACTGTGTCTGACCTCCTGTAATAGTTCTAAGTGGTAATTGTTGTTAAGCATACTGAAGTGCATGGATGAGTCAGATTATCCAGTTAAAGGATCATGTCCTGGTTTACAAGGTGCAATGTGAGGTGCTGAAAACCCCCCTCTGAAAAGAGGCCTTTGACTTATTTCCTCTTCGTTTAGTCTCATTTGTCTCCTAGGGGACCCAGACACCTTACCCAACTGGCCTCTCAGTCCCTTTTCAAACTTTCTGGATCAGGTATCTGCTCCCTAGTCAACTTCCTGTCTTTGTTTTCTTTTCATTTTTTTCTTTCTTGTTAGGAGAGGTAGTCATTTCATTGATAAAACTCAGAAAGATCAGAATTGGTGAAGTTGCACTCAAGAACATTTGCAGATATTTAAAACTGTGAATCATGAAACGTGTAAGCATCGTGGCTGTCACTGCTCCGTTAGGGCAGTATCTTAGGGGAGTCCCCAGGGCTGTACTCTCCAAATATGGACATTCAGGTAATTTTAACTTTGTACCAGTTCACCCCATCTGCCTCTGGAGAAGCCTCAGGATGGAAGGAAGGACCTGCTTTTGGGCCCCAATCGATTACTTAACTTCTTTTTGCTCTAGTATTTTCATCTCTATAACGAGAATTCACCAATTTATTCTCAACAATTTATCCACTGTACCTTCACAAAGCGTTTAAGTATAAATGTGACTTATTGCAGTAAGAAACTCTTCAAATAATGATTGAAATGCTAAACATCTTAAAATTGAGATATGAATAAGGTATTTTGACTTTACTATTTAGTATCCTTTAATATTTTGTAAGATGCTCTAAATAAGAATCAACTAGTGAAACAAAAATTAATGTTTCAGAAAATATTATTTACTTCTTAAAGGACTAATGTTAGTGACACTCATATGTACTTATTTCCTTAAGAAATAGTGGAGCATTTGACACATACCAGAAAGGAGAGTTTGATTAAAGGGTAAGAAAGGCAGGTTTCATTAGATCCAAACTTCTGTACTCGGCTTAAACTTACTTTTAAAGTCAGTAGTCCCTCTCTTAAAATATTATGAAGTTGCACTTAGTAAATACATGAAATCAACTGTCCCAAAGGATTGGCTCTTACAGCTTAAGACCTTCACTATTTGCTCTTTTGCTACTTTACAGAATAACAAAGAAGAGAACTGTAAGTTATGTGAATATTGGCACTAACTTGAAATAAAATAGGTCCAAATTTAGGCAACATGCAAATACACAGCAATCACTTCTGCCTCCACGACATCAAATAGACTTACAAGATACGAGGTGCAGAAGAAAACTGGCTGACTCAATACTCACTGCTTTCCTTCATGGTTGAGGCTGTGAAGCTTTCTCCTTTTACGAGAAGATGTTAGAAACACTGTTCAGGACACTAATCATGAAGAGTGCACTTGTAAGAACGTGAAGGCTGCTGACACAGGCCCCCGTGCCCTCCCTCTTCCTCCCAAACAAAAGCAAAAAAGGACCGATGCACCTGCAAAGCTATTGCCGGAACATTGTGGATATCCACACACACGGGTTGGACTAGACAATGCAACAGACATTCAGTGGCAGTATCATCAGATGAACGACAACAGTTCCAGTTAAAAATCTTCTGGCTGAGAAGGAAGTGTCACTATTCCGAGTCAGACCCAACAAAGGGCAAAAAATAGAAGGAAGCAATACCTGATAAAGCAGCGGACGTGATGATGTTGAAGGATCATTTGTTTAATTTCTGAAAACAAAACAAATTCAAACCTACCCAGTGTGCTTCTAAACTCTTCCGCTTTTCTGGGTCTCCCTTCATATCCAGATGCAGAGGAAGTGTTGCAGTTACCAGGAAGGAAGTTTTAACCAAGTTGATTATACGTGTGATTGCTCATTTAAAAAGTGTCAGAAATGCATTTCCTGTTAAAGCACACACAGAGAGCCAGCACGAACGTGAGCTAAGTTGACTATATATTTTTTACTCTTTGAACTAATTTTGTAAAAAGTGTGAGAGTGGAAATGAATTAAAATGATGTAGAGCTAAACCAAAAATACATTCATGAGACACAAACACACAAAATGGGGGCTTCCCTGGTAGCGCAGTGGTTCAGAGTCCGTCTGCCGATGCAGGGGACACGGGTTCCTGCCCCGGTCCGGGAAGATCCCACGTGCCGCGGAGCGGCTGGACCCGTGAGCCATGGCTGCTGAGCCTGTGCTCCGCAGCGGGAGAGGCCACAGCAGTGAGAGACCCGCGTACCGCAGAAAAAAACCAAAAAACCAAAAAAACACACCAAATGTTTTTCTGGCTAGTTCTCAGTAGAAGGAAAGGCCTCATAGCCACAATATTAGAGAAACAGGCTGGTGGGAAGATTTTTACTTATATATTTATTTTTAAAAAACATCTTTATTGGAGTATAATTGCTTTACAATGTTGTGTTAGTCTCTGCTGTATAACAAAGTGAATCAGCTATATGTATACATATATCCCCATATCCCCTCCCTCTTGCGTCTCCCTCCCTCCCACCCTCCCTAACCCACCCCGCTAGGTGGTCACAAAGCACCGAGCTGATTCCCCATGTGATGCAGCTGCTCCCCACTAGCTATCTGTTTTACACTTGGTAGTGTATATATGTCCATGCCACTCTCTCACTTCATCCCAGCTTACCCTTCCCCACCCCGTGACCTCAAGTCCATTCTCTACGTCTGCGTCTTTATTCCTGTCCTGCCCCAGGTTCATCAAAACCTTTTATTTTTTTTTACATTCCATATATGTGTCAGCGTACGGTATTTGTTTTTCTCTTTCTGACTTACTTCACTCTGTATGACAGACTCTAGGTCCATCCACCTCACCACAAATAACTCAATTTCATTTCTTTTTATGTCTGAGTAATATTCCATTGTATATATGTGCCACATCTTCTTTATCCATTCATCTGCTGATGGACACTTGGGTTGCTTCCATGTCCTGGCTATTGTAAATAGTGCTGCAGTGAACACTGTGGTACATGACTCTTTTTGAATTATGGTTTTCTCAGGATATATGCCCAGTAGTGGGATTGCTGGGTTGTATGGTAGTTCTATTTTTAGTCTTTTAAGGAACCTCCATACTGTTCTCCATAGTGGCTGTATCAGTTTACATTCCCACCAACAGTGCAAGAGGGTTCCCTTTTACCCACACCCTCTCTAGCATTTATTGTTTCTAGATTTTTTAATGATGGCCATTCTGACTGGTGTGAGGTAATACCTCTTTGTAGCTTTGATTTGCATTTCTCTAATGATTAGTGATGTTGAACATACTTTCATGTGTTTGTTGGCAATCTGTATATCTTCTTGGAGAAATGTCTATTTAGATCTTCTGCCCAAATTTGGATTTGTTTGTTTGTTTGTTTGTTTGATATTGAGCTGCATGAGCTGCTTGTATATTTTGGAGATGAATCCTTTGTCAGTTGCTTCGTCTGCACCTATTTTCTCCCATTCTGAGGGTTGTCTTTTCATCTTGTTTATGGTTTCCTTTGCTGTGCAAAAGCTTTTACATTTCATTAGGTCCCATTTGTTTGTTTCGATTTCCATTTCTCTAGGAGGTGGGTCAAAAAGGATCTTGCTGTGATTTATGTCATAGAGTGTTCTGCCTATGTTTTCCCACTATGTTTTATAGTGTCTGGCCTTACAATTAGGTCTCTAATCCATTTTGAGTTTATTTTTGTGTATAGTGTTAGGGAGTGATCTAATTTCATTCTTTTACATGTAGCTGTCCCGTTTTCCCAGCACCACTTATTGAAGAGGCTGTCTTTTCTCCATTGTATATTCTTGCCTCCTTTATCAAAGATAAGGTGACCTGACGCACGGCTGGGTGGGGCTCATCATGGTGGTAGAGAACCAGCACCCCAAGTCTTACCTGCACGTGCAATGCGACTGCTCAGACAGCTTCAACGTGGTGTCCACGCGTGGCAGCCTGTGCACCCAGGACAGTGTGCCGGCTTCTCCATCACCCACCGCCTGGTGCACTGCAAGGCGGCCCAGGCCTCCCTCAGTGACTGGACAGCCTCCAAGGGCAACCACAGCCCCCATTCACACCCGAGGTCGCTGGCCTGCATGGGCCCTGGCCGCTGTGACCACCCTGCCTGCCCTCATACGCACTTTACGAGGGAGACCCCAACACAGGATGCTTGAACCAGAATCTCAGGATCCCCACCCCGAGAGTGCCAGTGGCATGGCGCAGCTTCTCCTGGGCCTTCTTTCCTGCCCCTCCCTCCTACCCAGGGCCTCATAGCCACCAAGCAGAATACCTCGAAGCGTCCTCTAGCTCGAAGGAGCTGTGTGCCAGCTCCTTTGACCAGCCCACCTTGAGGTCTGGCTCAGACTGCCAGGGCCAAGGTGAGGTTGCCCCTTCCCCGTGGGCCTGGGGCCTCCTGTCTGGCTGAGACAGCCAAGAGCTCCATTCACAAAACCAAATCTGGGGGGTCAGAGGCCAGGACCCTGGGGTGAGCAGGGACCACCCCCGCACCTTGTGGGGTCAGGCCAGGACCCCAGGTGAGAGCAGAGACAATCCCTTTTTGGGGGGGGTGTCAGAGGCCAGGACCCCAGGATGAGAGCAAGGACCACCCTCTTGTGAAGGTCAGCAGCCAGAACTCCAGGTGAGAACAGGGACCACCCCCTTTGTGGGGCACGAGGTCAGGAGCCTTTTCTCCCCAGTTTTCCCCTAGGTCCCATCTCCCCACAAGCCCTCATAAGGCAAGCAGGGGTTCCTGGAGTCCCAGAAGTGTCCCAGGAGGCAGGTGCCTGGCGACCATGAGCTCAAGCAGGGGTGGGGAGGGACACTGTGCTATTCCTGGAGCGCCAGCCAGGATCGAAGCCATGCCCCAGGCTGGGGTTGCGGCAGCGGGTCAGGTGGACCTGAGCCCAGGCCCAGCCCTGTGCTTGGTGAGGGGGTTTGTCCTCAGCACCACCTGACCTCTGCTGGGAGGAACAGAGTCTGGGAGAACTCCTTGGCCAGCCCTGTCCAGGCACATGCAGGGTGTAGCCCCTCCCAGCCCTGCCTCACCTCAGAAGCCCAGTGTCCTCCCTGTGGCTGCTCAGCCTTGAGTTCTGTGTCTGCCCCAGGATGACTGAGGCCGGCTTCCTGGGCCACCTGGCCTCACTGCCCTGCAGCCCCTAGGCAGCAGGTGGCCAAGTCTATGGCCTCTTGCTTCCCATGGGGCTTGCAGAGGGGTGGGTTTACACCTGGAGAAGCACCCAAGGGCACTAGACTCCCCTTTGGGCCTCCTTTATATTCCTCCTTCTACTCTGAGCTGTGAGTATTTTTAACCCTGTACATACGGCAGCTCTTCTGACACAGAGGCTATTTTATCAATTGTCAGTACCATCCCTGTAGGATGATTCTCCATGGGTGTTTCCAGACTCAGGCTCCAATGGACCAGATAAAAATGTTTTGTTTTGTTAAAAAAAAAAAAAAAAAAAGGTGACCGAATGTGCGTGGGTTTATCTCTTGGCTTTCTATCTTGTTCCATTGACTGTATTTCTGTTTTTGTGCCAGTACCATACTGTCTTGATTACTGTAGTTTTGTAGTGTAGTCTGAAGTCAGGGAGCGTGATTCCTCCAGCTCCGTTTTTCTTGCTCAAGATTGCTTTGGCTCTTTGGGGTCTTTTGTGTTTCCATACAAATTGTGAAATTTTTTGTTCTAGTTCTGTGAAAAATGCCACTGGTAGTTTGATAGGGATTGCATTGAATCTGTAGATTGCTTTGGGTAGTATAGTCATTTTCATAGTGTTGATTCTTCCAATCCAAGAACATGGTATATCTCTCCATCTGTTTGTATCATCTTTAATTTCTTTCATCAGTGTCTTACAGTTTTCTGCACACAGATCGTTTGTCTCCTTAGGTAGGTTTATTCCTAGGTATTTTATTCGTTTAGTTGCAGTGGTAAATGGGAGTGTTTCCTTAATTTCTCTTTCAGACGTTTCATCATTAGTGTTTAGGAATGCAAGAGATTTCTGTGCATTAATTTTGTATCCTGCTACTTTACCAAATTCATTGATTAGCTCTAGGAGTTTTCTGGTAGCCTCTTTAGGATTCTCTGTGTATAGTATCATGTCATCTGCAAACAGTGACAGTTTTACTTCTTCTATTCTGATTTGGATTCCTTTTATTTTCTTTTCTTCTCTGATTGCTGTGGCTAAATCTTCCAAAACTATGTTGAATAATAGTGGTGAGAGTGGACAACCTTGTCTTGTTCCTGATCTTAGTGGAAATGCTTTCAGTTTTTCACCATTGAGAACGATGTTGGCTGTGGGTTTGTCATATATGGCCTTTATAATGTTGAGGTAAATTCCCTCTATGCCTACTTTCTGCAGGGTTTTTATCATAAATGGGTGTTGGCGGTACGCGGGCCCCTCACTGTTGCGGCCTCTCCCATTGCGGAGCAACAGGCTCCGGACACCGGGCTCCGGACGCGCAGGCTCAGCGACCATGGCTCACGGGCCCAGCCGCTCTGCGCGGCACGTGGGATCTTCCCGGACCGGGGCACGAACCCATGTCCCCTGCATCGGCAGGCAGACTCCCAACCACTGCGCCACCAGGGAAGCCCCTGTATGATCCTTTTAATGTGCTCTTAGATTCTGTTTGCTACTGTTTTGTTGAGGATTTTTGCATCTATGTTCATCAGTGATATTGGCCTGTAGTTTTCTTTCTTTGTGACATCTTTGTCTGGTTTTGGTATCAGGGTGATGGTGGCCTCTTAGAATCAGTTTGGGAGTGTTCCTCCTTCTGCTGTATTTTGGAAGAGTTTGAGAAGGATAGGTGTTAGCTCTTTTCTAAATGTTTGATAGAGTTCACCTGTGAAGCCATCTGGTCCTTGGCTTTTGTTTGTTGGAAGATTTTTAATCACAGTCTCAACTTCAGTGCTTGTGATTGGTCTGTTCCTATTTTCTCTTTCTTCCTGGTTCAGTCTCAGAAGGTTGTGCTTTTCTAAGAATTTGTCCATTTCTTCCAGGTTGTCCATTTTATTGGCATATAGTTGCTTGTAGTAATCTCTCATGATGCTTTGTATTTCTGCAGTGTCAGTTGTTACTTCTCCTTTTTCATTTCTAATTATGGTCATTTGAGTCTTCTCCCTTTTTTTCTTGATGAGTCAAGAAAATCAATTTTGTTTATCTTCTTAAAGAACCAGCCTTTAATTTTATTGATCTTTGCTATTGTTTCCCTCATTTCATTTTCATTTATTTCCTATCTCATCTTTATGATTTCTTTCCTTCTGCTAACACTGGGAATTTTTTTGTTATTGTTCTTTCTCTAATTGCTTTAGGGGTAAGGTTAGGTTGTTTGAGAGTTTCCTTGTTTCTTGAGGTAGGATTGTATTGCTGTAAACTTCCCTTTTAGAACTGTTTTTGCTGCATCCCATAGGTTTTGGGTCGTTGTGTTTTCTTTGTCATTTGTTTGTAGGTATTTTTTGATTTCCTCTTTGATTTCTTCAGTGATCTCTTGGTTATTTAGTAGCATATTGTTTAGCCTCCATGTGTTTATATTTTTTACAGGGTTTTTTTTTTTCCTGTAATTGATATCTAGTCTTATAGAGTTGTGGTTGGAAAAGATTCTTGATACGACTTCAATTTTCTTAAATTTACTGAGGCTTGATTTGTGACCCAAGATATGATCTACCCTGGAGAATGTTCGATGAGCACTTGAGAAGAAAGTGTATTCTGTTGTTTTTGGATGGAATGTCCTATAAATATCAGTTAAGTCCATCTTGTTTAATTTGTCATTTAAAGCTTGTGTTTCCTTATTTATTTTCATTTTGAATGATCTGTCCATTGGTGAAAGTGGGGTGTTAAAGTGCCCTACTATTATTGTGTTACTGTCGATTTGCCCTTTTATGGCTGTTAACATTTGCCTTATGTATTGAGGTGCTCCTACGTTGCGTGCATAAATATTTACAATTGTTATATCTTCTTCTTGGATTGATCCCTTGATCAATATGTAGTGTCCTTCTTTGTCTCTTGTAACAGTCTTTGTTTTAAAGTCTATTTTGTCTGACATGAGAATTGCTACTACAGCTTTCTTTTGATTTCCATCCCCTCACTTTCAGTCTGTATGTGTCCCTAGGTCTGAAGTGGGTCTCTTGTAGGCAGCATATATATGGGTCTTGGTTTTATATCCATTCAGCCAGTCTATGTCTTTTGGTTGGGGCATTTAATCCATTTACATTTAAGGTAGTTATTGATATATAGTTCCTATTACCATTTTCTTAATTGTTTGGGGTTTGTTTTTGTAGGTCTTTTCCTTCTCTTGTGTTTCTTGCCTAGAGAAGTTCCTTTAGCATTTGTTGTAGAGCTGGTTTGGTGGTGCTGAATTCTCTTCACTTTTGCTTGTCTGTAAAGATTTTAATTTCTCCGTCGAATCTGAATGAGATCCTTGCTGGGTAAGGTAATCTTGGTTGTAGGTTTTCTTCCTTTCATCAGTTTAAATATGTCCTGCCACTCCCTTCTGGCTTTCAGAGTTTTTGCTGAAAGATCAGCTGTTATCCTTATGGGGAGGGGTGGGAAGATTTTTAAAGAGCCAAATTAAACCCATTAGCCCTGCAAAGCCCATCAATTAATTTTCCCTCATGGGAGTGCACGTGACTCCTTATTCATACCCTGTAACGGAGGGATAAGGGAAGAGAAACCTAGTGATCCGGGGGATTGGGTTATGAAACTGAACGTGTTCAAATACAAAGTCTGGAAGTTCACTTATTTAGGCTGGTGAGACAGTTCTCTATTTTTTCAAAGCATTTGGTCTCCAAAATATCACTGGCTCAGACTGAAAGTACAGTGTGCATGTGTTTGTGTGCCTGCTAGGGGTGGAGACTTACTGAGAGCAATGATTGACTGCAGACAAAATAGAAGGAGGTTTCTTGGTGTCCCGGGGATTGGGGGCTGAGCGCTGCCCCACTGTCAGCCAGAGGGCCACTAGGAGATGGGATCCTGATTCCCAGGCGAGTAGAGAATCCATAGAAAAGCCATCCTCCATCACTTTTACAGCAGCTCTGTATCTCCCAGGTGACCTCTGTTCCTTCTGGATGCTGAACCAGTACACCCTCTCCTCCATCCCAGGATTTCCTATACTAGAGTTCATCCTCCAACCTAGACTCTTATGGACTCCAGCTGAGGCCCAGGGACAACAGGGAGAATGGTCTTGGCCTCACTGGATTCTTGGAGATGGATAATTAAGAGTTCCTCTCAGTTATTCTGACATCAAGATAAATGATTATCTCATCTGATCTATTTCCATTCAGAGTAGTCCTCTTGGATTTTAGTCTTCTACAAACAGTGCTGTAATAGTTGACATCAGCAGGCAAACTACTTAACTCAAAGGCTGCCTCCCTCCCAAATATTTAGAGGCATCTTACCAGTTTCCCAAAGTATATAGGAATACACCCTTAAGAAACTGGCGGCTTTAGAAGCCTGAAAGTTGGCATTCTTGGTTGATTCAAGGGAGAGACTAGGGAGCCACACCTTAGAAGTTTGCCAAGCTGTGGGCTGGGTGGGAGTTTGGGGCTGGTAGGGCTGATCACAGGACCATGAGCTTGGCCAGCTCTGTTCCACAGATCATTCAACAGATTCCTTCCCTGCCCTGGCTCTGTCACACCCAGGAGACAAAGTCCCAACCAGACACCACATACACACACACACTCATTATTTCAGAAATGCTAGACTCCAGCTCTTGGGTCTCCTTGCCTCTGTAGGAACTAGTTAGCTAAGTTCAATTATGCAAAGTTTGTCTGTTCTATGACTAAGCTTGCAGATACTTCATGCTTTCTTGGTGGTTTGAGATTAAGTACACTGCTCTTCCCCAAAACCTAATATAGCCACTAAAATTTGACTATATGTAGTAAATGTTTCAGGGGAGAAATAATGGCCAGATTCTCATTCCTGTATGTGGATATTTCCTCCATGCAGAAGAATTCTTTACTAGTTGGGGCCTCTTGTATCCCCAGATTTTTCAGGTTAGAAAACCCCTCAGCCTTATCACTGTCTTGTTTTATTACTGTGTTTTTCTCTTTTCTTCTTTTTTTCTCTTCTGTGAATCTCCATACATCCAGCACCATGTTTTCCATGTAGTAGACATACACAACATTTTGACTGAAAATAATGCAATCAAATAGCCTGACCATCTTTATCACATCCAACCATCACAGGAACAACAAGATCAAACAGATTAGAAAATAAGAACAGAGTAAGAGGTGACAGCAGTCTAGAAACAGATGAATTATTTGCTATGAGGAAGGCTGCTTTGTGACAGCCTTCAGAGAAAGTGTTTGTGGTCTAGTTAGAGAGACAAGATATGCAGATGAAAACAATAATGTACAATGTGACAGTATGTATAGGCCTAGTGGTTTTAAAAGTATATTATGTAATGGTCCTTACATAATACAACAGTTTACTGGAGGAGGTCACTTGGGGTGGGATTTCAAGCATTTTAAATACGCAAGGGGAGGTCCAGGATTTAAGGCAAGAGGAATCAGCGGGGAAAGTCTTCAAGCCAAAAAGTATTTGAGGGACAGTGAGATGATCAGTTCCCTGAACTGGAGGGTTTGTGAAAGACAGCATTGGGAGATATGGGAAAGACGTAGGAAGACAGGCCTGTGTTCTCAAACTTATTTCAGGTCTTGGTGCATGTAAATAGTAACAACATTTGTGTGGTACACTGGATGCAATGGACTAAATGTTTGTGTCCCCCCAACTCCCAATTTGTATGCTGAAATCCTAACCCCCCAATGTGGTGCTATTAGGATGGGGGAGGGGCTTTGGGAGGTGATTAGGTCATGAGGGTTGTGCCCTTATAAAAGGGTCCCCAAAGAGCTTTCTTGCTGTGTTTCTGCCCTGTGAGGACACAAGGAGAATATAGCAGTCTGCAACCCAGAAGAGGACCCTCACTAGAACCCAGCCATGTTGGTGCCCTCATCTCAGATTCTTAGCCTTCAGAACTGTGAGAAATAAATTTGTTGGTTATAGCCACTCAGTCTATGGGACTTTGTTATAGCAGCCAGAACTGACTGTGACACTGGGATAAAGTGAAGAGGTTCCTCAAAGCATGAGACAGTGCCTGTATCTCCAAGGGCCTGGGTTTCCTTTGAGGCACACTGGTTGGGAAGCTGTTATTGGTTATTGTTCCTGGGTAGAGTAGCTATCTGACTCCGACATGTGGGTATCTCGCAGCTTGACAAAGCATTGGAATCCACCTTTTCATATTTTTTAGTTCAGCCTCAGATGTTCGAAATGAAGGAAATGATAGCAAAGATAAATAAAGCTAAAAGATGATTCTTTGAGAAGATAAACAAAATTGATAAACCATTAGCCAGACTCATCAAGAAAAGAAGGGAGAAGACAAATCAACAGAATTAGAAATGAAAAAGGAGAAGTAACAACTGACACTGCAGAAATACAAAGGATCCTGAGAGATTACTACAAGCAACTGTATGCCAATAAAATGGACAACCTGGAAGAAATGGACAAATTCTTAGAAAAGCACAACCTTCTGAGACTGAACCAGGAAGAAAGAGAAAATAGGAACAGACCAATCACAAGCACTGAAATTGAGACTGTGATTAAAAATCATAGTAAAAGTTTAGAGAAAAGAAGGCACAGGAAATCAGTCACAGTCAATGCAACCCCAGCGATTTACAGTCAGATCCCGGTGCCTGTGGGGACATTCCATTCTTATTATCAGAAATTGACCACTGAGGGCACTTTTTTCGGTTTCCTTGTTCAGCTCAACTTGGCTGATAAAGTTTAGTAAGCCCTTGACAAATTTCCAGAAAAGATTTTTCTGTAAATTGATTTTTAGAAGTCCAAATTCCTTGGCATGATACATCAGACCCTTTATGATCTATCCCTTATAGTCTATCAACTGTACTACGCGATTTTCTCTAAGGGACTTGAGCATCCCTGGAGTGTGGTATCTGCTGGGGTCCTGGAACCAGTGTCCTGAGGATACCGACAGATCACTGTATGCAGTTTGCATAACCTCCCCTGGGAGGGCTTTCTAGATTAGGGTTAGGAAAGCTTTCCTCCATTTGTGATCACCACAGAAATAACAGGAACATCAGCACTACCAAGAACAAACTCTTCCGTAGCTCTTTCCACGTGTCTTACATTATTCTAAGCACTTTAATATTAATTCATTTAATTCTCACAACGTTCCAAGGAAAAGGGCGTTACTATGACGCCCACGGGCAGATGTTGAAAGTAAGGCACAGGGGAGTTCATTGGCTTGCCCCAGGTCCCACAGCTGCTAAGAGGTCATTGTCATAGCGCTTCTCCGGGTTGACAGCTGTTTACCAGGCTGTCTCCTCCATGAGATTGTGAGTTCTTAGGGGCTGTGAGTGCTCTGTTCACCACAGAATTCCCCAGGCCTAACACAGTGCTTGGCACATACAAAGTGATGGCCTCAGTAACTATTTGTGGATTAGATAATCTGCACGGAATACCTCTTCTTGGAAAGTCAGTGGATTCCCTTGAATTTACAGGAAGCAACAGGGATATTGGATGATACCCCTGAAGCCTCCCAATCAGCGGAAACCCAGGCATCCCCTCCCTCCCATGGAAACTCCTAACCCAAAGCCCTGTAATCTACCTGCTCTTAAAACCTCAGCACAGAAAACTTGCGAGGATAATGGTGTGTAGAGTATGGAACTTGGGAAGGACCCCAGTTTGACTAATGTTAATTACAAGGAACTGTTCAATACAATGCTTGAGAAATATCCCCTTTATAGCCCCTTTGCCTGATCCAGTTTATTAGTTCTCTTTGTTGTTCCCTTATTAATTGTGACAGAAATATAAGACCGAAAACTGCCTGTACCACATCCTTGTGAGCAAGAAATCCTCCCATATAATGGATACCCAGACTCATCCCTGGGACCCTGGCTTCTGAATTACCAGCAGACTGTCTATAATTTTAATCTATCTACCTACACACCTGTCCAATCACCTACCTCTTCTCTATCTACCTCTTAGACACGTCCCATGATCCTGACAGAGACAAAGCTGTTTGTAATAAACAGGGAGTGAAGTTTCTAAGCCAGGGACGGTTCCTTCATTCCTGGGATTTTTCCTGTTCAAGGGCAGAGCAGAGAGTCCTCAGAGAGGGGAAGACTTCGTAGACCGGCTTGGACGGAGCCTGCTCTCAAAGCCCTGGTCCTGAGGCTCCAGAGATGACAAACTATCAATAGAAGCTGCTTCTCTGGCCATTATACAGGATGTTGTTCCTTCCAAAGGCCTGGATCCTGGCATAGAGTCTGGCAGGAGTCACATCCCGCTGGAAGGAAGCACAGAGGGTGCCCTGCCTCTCCAGGTTTAGAGAAAGGGTGCAGGGGCACGGACTGGGGGTGGGAAGGGTTTGGGGGCGTGGGTCCTGAGCCAGCTTCTTCCTGGCTGGGGACACAGTGGCACGCGTTCCCTTGCTCTGTACCTGGGAGGAATCCTCTTCCCTCCAAAGCTCAGCCAGCTTTTGCTGCAGTTACCCATGTTGTGGGTCTGTTTATTCCCACGACAGTTTTCAGCAGATCGGGAGAAGCCCTGATGGGTGTATCTCAGTGAGTTTCCCCCAGAGCGTCCCCTGGGCTCCCCGCCCGCCGCCGCAGCATTTCTCCTTTTCTTTTAAAGTGGATGCCTGGCCACCCCTCCCCTCTCTCCTTCCTTCCTTCCTTTTCTTTTAAAATAGTATTTACTGACTCGAGGGGGAGGGGCTTCTGCGCTGCTGATAATGGTCTGTTTCTTGATGAGGTGCTGGATGCATGGTGTGACCAGTTTGTGAACTGTCCCCAAGCTGGTCACTTCTCTGTATGTGTGTTATACATCAGTAAAAGTTCAAAAATTAGTACTTACCTAAAATTATTTTTTACTTAAAAATGTATAAAGTTTAAGTGACTTCCCCTATTTTCTTAATTGCTGGGGGTTTATTTCCTTCTTTTTTCTCCACATTCTTGCAGACTCCTCTCTATCTGAATCTTGATAGTTCAGCTGGAGGCCAGTGCTGGACCATCGTGTCTGCCTCTCAAAGCAGTGACCTCTGCCCAGACGCTCCATCTTTATATATAGTGGAGGGCCCTCGGGCGGGGCAGAATGTCACAAAGGAAACATGGTCCCATGTGGACTCATTTGGAGGGAAAGGGGTCTCTGATCCAAGCTGCTGTGTGGAATTCCACTTAATTATTCAGTGACTTGTACATTCATTGCCATTTGTCCATGCGTTCATTCAACATTTTTTATCGAATATCAACCAAATGCTGGCACATGGATTTCTGTCTGCAAGGAGCTTGCAACCTAGCAGGCAGACAGGATGTCCACCTGTCATCATCATGCAGCGGGGAACATGAGCTGGACCCTCAGAGCTGCACAGGAAAAGGGTAATAGCAGTTTGCAGCAGGAGGCTGTCTTTTCCAACCAAGCCTTCCAAAGGGAAGGCCTCATTCGGGGTGGTAGGTGAAATGGGTAGAGCTCACAGGCAGAGGTGGGGGGTGAGAGCAGTCCAGCAGAAGGAATAATATATGGCAGTCAAAGCTCAGAAGAATGACATTTCCTCAAGTAGTCCAGAATGGGAGAAGAGGCCAAGAGAGGGTGAGCTGTGGCCAAGTCATGGTATTCTTGCCCTGGCCCTGGCAAGAAACATTCTGGAGGAGGTGTTAAAACAATTGGGAAGAGCCAGATTTAACAGGGTCGGGGGAGGGGCAGGGTTAGAGTACATCTTTAGGGGCCCCTGGTCTTTCTTCTTTCGATTAACAGCTTTATTGAGGATTACTTTATTACACAGCATCCCGTTCAGTTTTAACCTTTCACGTGGTTCTCTGATGCAAATGCAGCAGTCCTGATGTATCCATGAGGGTATGATACTGTGCTAGTCGCTATAACGAAATCTCAGTGGTTTCTTTCTTTCTCACATCATAGCCCCAAGCTGGCTGGGTGGGGCAGGTGCTATTCTAAGCATTCGTTCAGGACCCAGCTCCTTCCAGCTCATGGCTGTGCTCTCACCTTGGGTCTTGAGTCCTCCACTGGGTCTGAGAATGGCCCACATCTCTTGTGCCCACGTTCCATGGGCCAGAACTCTGTCATGTGACCCACCTAACACCAAGGGTGGCTGGGACGTACAGCCTATCCGTGTGCCTGGGGGGAAAGAAGGTAGGTTTGGCCAAGCCATAGCATTATGTTTGCCACAATATATTAGAGATGACAGGGCTTTGATGAGCATGATAAAATTTAAGTGCTATCGTATATCTAATTTCATGCATTATGAATTATTTCTATCATGAGACATTTAGGATATGACCCATCAGCCTTAGGCAGTCATTGATGTTGTGATTATATCTTGTTTCTATGTTGAGTGGTTAGTGATAACTAAAGGCTTTTACAGAACCAGAAACTGGCAGTTCTCCCTCTTGCTGTCTCCAAATTCCTCTATAATAATTCAGTTCCTTCTTCACTTGCTGGGAAATTCTCTTCTAATCAGACAGGGCAGTAATCCAGAGGATACACAGAGGTGACTGGGGAGAGATTAGTAGAAAGCTAAGGAATTATGTTAGCTGACTTTGTCATTGTCAAGGCCAACCAAAAAATTCACATTTTTGGAGTAGCATTTTGTCCATCGATCCTACTACCCCATCACTATTAAAGTTTACTTCTCATAATAAAAGTTCATTTTCATAAACTTGAAAAAGAAAACTATTTTTAATAAAAAGTTTATATGTATCATCAGCAGGGTGGGTGATTGGTGGAAGGTCTGGGTCGTATAGTCATTTGAAGACCAGGCTGAAGCCTCTGCCATCTCCAACATGGGGCTTTCTAGGTTGCCTCAAGCATCAACATCCAGCCAGAAGATGAGAGCAGTGGATGGTGCATGTTTATGGGTTGGACCTGAAAGTGGTAAATGGCATTTCCATCTCCATTTCATTGGTCAGAACTCAGTCATGTAACCCCACCTATTGCAAGGGTCTGAGAAATACAGGCCCTGTTGCAACTCAGCAACTCTATCCTATGTGGTAGAGGGACGGTCATCAGTCTTTGGTGAACAAGTCACCTCTGCCACAGTGGGGCTACCAGCTTCTCTTTCTTTAAACTTACACACAGCACCCTTGCCCTGACAAAATGAGCTGTACTAAGGATGGTGGTTTCAAGAAACAACAGAGACCTTGCTTGAATACAGTGGTTCTAAAAGAATGAAATGCTTTGTTGTCATTGGATTGACAATATAAATTTGTTGGATTGATAATATGGGTCCCAAACAGGGGGATAGATAGTGTGGATTGTTATGCGGCACAAAGGTCCAAAGGAGGTAAAAGGCAAAAGCAGATGTGATAGTCAGTCGGGCTGGTGACAAACACTCCAGTCTCCTAGGAGGCGGGCGGTAAGATGATATTCCCCACCCCCTTTGAAGTTAGGATGATCACTGATTTGCTTTGACCAATGGAATGTGGGCAGAAGTGTGTCAAAAGTTGCCGTGTTTCCTTCCCTGTGCTGTGGAGAACTTGGAAGCACATGTTGAGATGGAACCTTGTCAACCTGGCCCCTGAAAGACTGGGATAGCAGAACTCTCCAGTTCCCTCGTGGTGAGTCAAGCTGCTGAAGTCTCGGAGTGGTTTGTAACTGTAGTCCAACCTAGTATGTTCTGACTGTTACATCAGGTAAAGGCTCTTCTTGAAAAAATAGGCTGACATAAGATTTTGCATCAGATTTTAAAAGGTTCAACATCACTCTATGGGGTTTGAAATCTAAACTTGCTTTGGGTGGAAGACTTTGTTGATATCAACATTAAGTGGTATGAACCAGTCCTATTTATTCATTAAAATACAATATTTAATTTTAAAATGCTTCAAAAGTGATGCTATAAACTTCATTTTTTAGTTTTTATTTATTTATTTTCCTTATTTTTTTGGCTGTGTTGGGTCTTAGTTGCAGCACATGGGATCTTCTTTGAGGCATGCAGAATCTTTTGTTATGGCACACGGGCTTCAGAGCGCGTGGGCTCTGTATTTTGCGGCACGTGTGGGCTGTCTCGTTGAGGCACACGAGCTCGACAGTTGTGGAGCAGGGGCTTTGTTGCTCCGCGGCATGTGGCATCTTAGTTCCCCGATCAGGGATGGAACCCACGTGCCCTACATTGGAAGGCGATTCTTTACCACTGGACCACCAGGGAAGTCCCCAAACTTTTTTTTTTGTTTTAATTAACTAATTTATTTATTTTTGGCTGCGTTGGGTCCTTGTTGCTGCGCATGGGCTTTCTCTGGTTGCAGCGAGCGAGGGCTACTCTTTGTTGCAGTGCACGGGCTTCTCACTGAGGTGGCTTTTCTTGTTGCGGGGCATGGGCTCTAGGTGTGCAGGCTTCAGTAGTTGTGGCATGCGGACTCAGTAGTTGTGGGTCACAGGCTCTAGAGCGTGGGCTCAGTAGTTGTGGGACACGGGCTTAGTTGCTCCGCAGCATGTGGGATCTTCCCGGACCAGGGCTCGAACCCGTGTCCCCTGCATTGGCAGGAGGATTCTTAACCACTGCACCACCAGGGAGGTCCCCCTAAACTTCTTTATTATATAAAATATCAGAGAAAGAGCAAACATTTTATCTAATGTTTAAGCTACACAGTAATAGACAAAAAATAGCTGATTTCTATTTCCAGCTGTTTTAAAATAAGGTATAATCATCAGAGGTTTCAATGTAGATTTTAGTAAAAGTAGATTTCATATAATTCTGTCTTTTTTTAAGCTACTTTTCCTCTTTTTCCTCAGAGATTTTGTGTGGCTTTTCTTAGAACCTCCTCCTTCTTAATGGTATTGAAATAACTGGAATTCATACCTGAGGCTCTTTTTCTTCTTTTGTTTCCTCAATTCTACTTTAAAAATTCTATGATTACCGTATTTAAATTGCAATATCAGTCTATTAGCCACCAGTGCCAAGATTCACCATGGATACCTTATATCCTCTGCTCCAGAATGCCTCACGATAGCAGAGATGATGACAATACTAAACCATTTGCATCCACCTTAGTGTGAGGCAGTAGGTTATGAGGCCTTCCTATTTTTTTTTTTTTTTTTTTTTTTTGCGATATGTGGGCCTCTCCCTGTCATGCCCTCTCCCGTTGCCGGACGCGCAAGCTCAGCGCCCATGGCTCACGGGCCCAGCCGCTCCGCGGCACGTGGGATCCTCCCGGACCGGGGCACGAACCCGTATCCCCTGCATCGGCAGGCGGACTCTCAACCACTGCGCCACCAGGGAGGCCCGAGGCCTTCCTATTTTACAGAACAGCAGGAAGTTCAAAACTTGGCAGGAAACAGGGCTCTGCTAGTGTTTACCAAGGGTCAGAAAACATCAGAACCCTCTGGGAGACTTGTTCAGAATGTGGGTTCTTAGTTTCACTCCAGTCTCTGTGAACCAAAACTTCCAGAGAAAGGACCTGGGAATGTGCATTTCTAACAATCTCTCCAGTTGATTCTGGTGGACAGCTGGGTCCATCTCAGCAAAGGCCAGAGAGGACCCCAGAGGCCAGCACAGGGCAGCATGCCCTCCCTGCCCTTCCTCTGCGGTGAGGATAAGGGCACTTCCATGTGCCCATAAACCATTTGGGATGTGAGAGATGGTGAGACTCTTCAAGAGAAGAGACTCTCTGATAGGGAGTTTGAGCTTCGAGTTAACTAAATATTTACCCAAAGGAGACTTTTTACAATTGATAAGACTGAGGGACTTTAATTGGCAAGTTAGTTTTTCCCCTGTTGGTGGAAGTAGAGGCTCAAAGGCAAAATAATTCAGTTATAGGAACGAGATACCTTTTTTTCTTTGCACAACAGAATCATGGTCTATAAATATATTTCCGTACCTTGTAAACAACCCAGAATTTCCAAAATATATTTGACATTAAAATGTTTTTTCAAGTAAAATTTATTAAAATTCTGCAGAAACTACTGTTCTCTGGAGTACATTTTGGGAAATGTTGCCCCACATTATTCTGCATCTTCCTGTTGTCGAGTCAAACTTGGGTCCACTTGCCCACGCACAATAAAGCCAATCTACTGATACCAGGTTGGGATGAAGGGAAGTACAGCATTTATTGCAAGGCGTCCAAACTGGGGCCAAAAGGAGAATGGGCAGCTTATGCTCAAAGGAACAGAACTCTCTGATGGCTTTCAGGGAAGAGTTTTCAATACAGTGTGAGGGAGAGAGTCACAGGGTGCCTGATCAGCTCGTGGACATTCCTCTGATTGATTGGTATGAGTAACAGGGTGATGTTTAGCAAATCTCAATTTTCAGTTTTCTGGCTCAAACCAGTCTGGGGTCTACATGCTTGTGGGCAGCATACAGTTAACTTCCTCCACCTGGTGGGGGTTTCAGTATCTGCAAAACAGCTCAAAGAACGTGGCTCAGAATATTATCTATAGTCCTTGAGGAGGAGCTAAAGGTCCTTGATTTTTTTTTTTTGCGGTATGCGGGCCTCTCACTGTTGTGGCCTCTCCCGTTGCGGAGCACAGGCTCCGGACGCACAGGCTCAGCGGCCATGGCTCACGGGCCCAGCCGCCCTGTGCCATTTGGGATCCTCCCGGACCAGGGCACGAACCCGTGTCCCCTGTATCGGCAGGCGGACTCTCAACCACTGCGCCACCAGGGAAGCCCTTGACTTTTTTTTAATGGCTAAACTATTATTATTTTGTCCTGCTTATTTTCCTTTCTTTCCGCATTTTCTTACTTCTCTGATAACATACTTTTAGAAATCAGGGAAGGCCTAGGAGGCTAAAGCTTTTCAACAGACAAGAGGCAGGGGACACAGGGGTTTGCCCTAGGGAAGGCTCCACGGGTCCGGCTTGGTTTCAACCTCTGTGTGTGTGCACCATGTGTATTTTTATAATCTTACAAAACATTGGGGAGGAGCTTCAAGATGGTGGAAGAGTAAGACACGGAGATCACCTTCCTCCCCACAGATACATCAGAAATATATCTACATGTGGAACAACTCCTACAGGACACCTACTGAACGCTGGCAGAAGACCTCAGACCTCCCAAAAGGCAAGAAACTCCCCACGTAGCTGGGTAGGGCAAAAGAAAACAGAATAAACAGAGCCAAAGAATAGGGACGGGACCTGCACCAGTGGGAGGGAGCCATGAAGGAGGAAAGGTTTCCACACACTAGGAAGCCCCTTCGCCGGCGGAGACGGGGGGTGGGTGGGGGGAAGCGTCAGGGCCGCGGAGGAGAGCGCAGCCACAGGGGTGCGGAGGGCAGAGCGGAGAGGCTCCCGCACAGAGGATCGGCGCCGACCGGCACTCACCAGCCCGAGAGGCTCGTGTGCTCGCCCGCCGTGAAGATAGGATTTTTACAGAGATATCTAAGTTAAAATGAGGTCAGTAGGGGGTTTCGGTTTCGGTCGGAGCTCAGGGAGAGGACTGGGGTTGGCGGCTTGAACATAGCCCGAAGGGGTTAGTGCGCCACGGCTAGCCGGGAGGGAGTCCGGGGAAAAGTCTGCACCTGCCAAAGAGGCAAGAGGCCTTTTCTTGCCTCTGTGTTTCCTGGTGCGCGAGGAGAGGGGTTTTAAGAGCGCTGCCTAAAGGAGCTCCAGAGACGGGCGCGAGCCGCGGCTAAAAGCGCGGACCCCAGAGATGGGCATGAGACGCTAAGGCTGCTGCTGCCGCCACCAAGAAGCCTGTGTGCGAGCACAGGTCACTAGCCACACCTCCCTTCCGGGGAGCCTGTGCAGCCCGCCACTGCCAGGGTCCCGGGATCCAGGGGTAACTCCCCCGGGAGAACGCACGGTGCGCCTCAGGCTGGTGCAACGTCACGCTGGCCTCTGCCGCCGCAGGCTCGCCCCGCGCTCCGTACCCCTTCCTCCCCCGGGCCTGAGTGAGCCAGAGCCCCCGAATCAGCTGCTCCTTTAATGCCGTCCTGTCTGAGTGAAGAACAGACGTCCTCCAACGACCTACACGCAGAGGCGGGGCCAAATCCAAAGCTGAACCCCGGGAGATGTGCGAACAAAGAAGAGAAAGGGAAATTTCTCCCAGTAGCCTCAGGAGCAGTGGATTAAATCTCTACAGTCGACTTGATGTACCCTGCATCAGTGGAATACCTGAACAGACAACGAATTATCCCAAATTGAGGAGGTGGACTTTGGGAGCAACGATATACATATTTTTTTCTCTTTTTGTGAGTGTGTATGTGTATGTTTCTGTGTGTGATTTTGTCTATATAGCTCTGCTTTTACCATTTGTCCTAGGGATGTCTGTCCGTTTTTTTTAATTCTTTAGTGTAGTTTTTAGCACTTGTTATCATTGGTGGATTTGTTTTTTGGTTTGGTTGCTCTTTCTTTCCTTCTTTTTTATTATTTAAAAAATTTTTTTTAATAATTATTTTTTACTTTAATAACTTTTAAATTTAATTTTATCTTCTTTCTTTCTTTTTTTTTCGCCCTTTTATTCTGAGCCGTGTGGATGAAAGGCTCTTGGTGCTCCAGCCAGGCGTCAGGGCTGTGCCTCTGAGATGGGAGAGCTGAGTTCAGGACACTGGTCCACCAGAGACCTCCTGGCTCCACATAATATCAAACGGTGAAAATCTTCCAGAGATCTCCATCTCAACACCAGCGCCCTGCTTCACTCAACGACCAGCAAGCTACAGTGCTGGACACCCTATGCCAAAAAACTAGCAAGACAGGAACACAACTCCACCCATTAGCAGAGAGGCTGCCTAAAATCATAATAAGGCCACAGACACCCCAAAACACACCACCAGACGTGGACCTGCTCACCAGAAAGACAAGATCCAGCCTCATCCACCAGAACACAGGCACCAGTCCCCTCCACCAGGAAGCCCTACACAACCCACTGAACTAACCTTAGCCACTGGGGGCAGACACCAAAAACAACGGGAACTATGAACATGCAGCCTGCAAAAAGGAGACCCCAAACACAGTAAGTTAAGCAAAATGAGAAGACAGAGAAATATGCAGCAGATGAAGGAGCAAGGTAAAAACCCACCAGACCAAACAAATGAAGAGGAAATAGGCAGTCTACCTGAAAAAGAATTCAGAGTAATGAGAGTAAAGATGATCCAAAATCTTGGAAATAGAATGGGTAAAATACAAGAAACGTTTAACAAGGACCTTGAAGAACTAAAGAGCAAACAAACAGTGATGAACAACACAATAAATGAAATTTAAAATTCTCTAGAAGGGATCAATAGCAGAATAACTGAGGCAGAAGAACGGATAAGTGACCTGGAAGATAAAATAGTGGAAAGAACCACTGCAGAGCAGAATAAAGAAAAAAGAATGAAAAGAATTTAAGACAGTCTCAGAGACCTCTGGGACAACATTTAATGCACCAACATTCAAATTATAGGGGTCCCAGAAGAAGAAGAGAAAAAGAAAGGGACTGAGAAAATATTTGAAGAGATTACAGTTGAAAACTTCCCTAATATGGGAAAGGAAATAGTTAATCAAGTCCAGGAAGGACAGAGAGTCCCATACAGGAAAAATCCAAGGAGAAACATGCCAGGACACATACTAATCAAACTATCAAAAATTAAATACAAGGAAAAAATATTAAAAGCAGCAGGGAAAAACAACAAATAACATACAAGGGAATCCCCATAAGGTTAACAGCTGATCTTTCAACAGAATCTCTGCAAGCCAGAAGGGAGTGGCAGGATATATTTAAAGTGATGAAGGAGAAAAACCTGCAACCAAGATTACTCTACCCAGCAAGGATCTCAGTCAGATTTGACCGAGAAATTAAAACCTTTACAGACAAGCAAAAGCTAGGAGAATTCAGCACCACCAAATCAGCTTTACAACAAGTGCTAAAGGAACTTCTCTAGGCAGGAAACGCAAGAGAAGGAAAAGACCTACAATAACAAACCCAAAACAATTAAGAAAATGGTAATAGGAACATACATGTCGATAATTACCTTAAATGTAAATGCATTAATTGCTCCAACCAAAAGACATAGACTGGTTGAGTGGATACAAAAACAAGACCCATATATATGCTGTCTACAAGAGACCCACTTCAGACCTAGGGACACATACAGACTGAAAGTGAGGGGATGGAAAAAGATATTCCATGCAAATGGAAACCAAAAGAAAGCTGGAGTAGCAATTCTCATATCAGACAAAATAGACTTTAAAATAAAGACTATTACAAGAGACAAAGGAGGACACTACATAATGATCAAGGGATCAATCCAAGGAGAAGATATAGCAACTATAAATATTTATGCACCCAACATAGGAGCACCTCAATACATAAGTCAAGTACTCACAGCCATAAAAGGGGAAATCGACAGTAACACAATCATAGTAGGGGATTTTAACAACCCACTTTCACCAATGGACAGATCATCCAAAATGAAAATAAATGAGGAAACACAAGCTTTAAATGATACATTAAATAAGATGGACTTAATTAATATTTATAGGACATTCCATCCACAAACAACAGAATACACTTTCTTCTCAAGTGCTCATGGAACATTCTCAGGATAGATCATATCTTGGGTCACAAATCAAGCCTTGGTAAATTTAAGAAAATTGAAATTGTGTCAAGTACCTTTTCCAACCACAACGCTATGAGACTAGACATCAATTACAGGAAAAGCGCTGTAAAATATACAAACACATGGAGGCTAAACAATACACTACTTAATAACGAAGTGATCACTGATGAAATCAAAGAGGAAATCAAAAAATACATAGAAACAAATGACAATGGAGACACAACGACCCAAAACCTATGGTATGCAGCAATAGCAGTTCTAAGAGGGAAGTTTATAGCAATACAATCCTACCTTAAGAAACAAGAAACATCTCAAATAAACAACCTAACCTTACACCTAAAGCAATTAGAGAGAGAAGAACAAAAGAACCCCACAGTTAGCAGAAGGAAAGAAATCATAAAGATCAGATCAGAAATAAATGAAAAAGAAATGAAGGAAACGATAGCAAAGATCAGTAAAACTAAAAGGTGGTTGTTTGAGAAGATAAACAAAATTGATAAACCATTAGCCAGACTCATCAAGAAAAAAAGGGAGAACACTCAAATCAATAGAATTAGAAATGAAAAAGAAGTAACAACTGACATTGCAGAAATACAAAGCATCACCAGAGATTACTACAAGCAACTATATGCCAATAAAATGGACAACCTGGAAGAAATGGACAAATTCTTAGAAAAGCACAACCTTACAAGACTGAGCCAGGAAGAAATAGAAAACATGAACAGATCAATCACAAGCACTTGAAATTGAAACTGTGATTAAAAATCTTCCAACAAACAAAAGCCCAGGACCAGATGCCTTCACAGGTGAATTCTATCAAACATTTAGAGAAGAGCTAACACCTATCCCTCTCAAACTCTTCCAAAAATATAGCAGAGGGGGGAGCACTCCCAAACTTATTCTAAGAGGAAACCATCACCTTGATACAAAAACCAGACAAAGATGTCACAAAGAAAGAAAACTACAGGCCAGTATCACTGATGGACATAGATGCAAAGATCCTCAACAAAATACTAGCATACAGAATCCAACAGCACGTTGAAAGTATCATACACCATGATCAAGTGGGGTTTATTCCAGGAATGCAAGGATTCTTCAATATATGCAAATCAATCAATGTGATACACCGTATTAACAAACTGAAGGAGAAAAACCGTATGATCATCTCAATAGATGCAGAGAAAGCATTCGACAAAATTCAACACCCATTTATAATAGAAACCCTCCAGAAAGTAGGCATAGAGGGAATTTACCTCAACATAATAAAGGCATATATGTCATATATGACAAACCCACAGCCAACATCATCCTCAATGGTGAAAAACTGAAACCATTTCCACTAAGATCAGGAAGAAGACAAGGTTGCCCACTCTCACCACTAATATTCAACATAGTTGTGGAAGTTTTAGCCACAGGAATCAGAGAAGAAAAAGCAATAAAAGGAATCCAAATTGGAAAAGAAGAAGTAAAGCTGTCACTGTGTGCAGATGACATGATACTATACATAGAGAATCCTAAAGATGCTACCAGGAAACGAGTAGGACTAATCAATGAATTTGGTAAAGTAGCAGAATACAAAATTAATGCATAGAAATCTCTGGCATTCCCATACACTAATGATGAAAAATATGAAAGAGAAATTAAGAAAACACTCCCATTTACCATTGCAACAAAAAGAATAAAATACCTAGGAATAAATCTACCTAAGGAGACAGAAGACCTGTATGTAGAAAAGTATAAGACACTGATGAAAGAAATTAAAGATGATACAAACAGATGGAAAGATATACCATGTTCTTGGGTTGGAAGAATCAACATTATAAAAATGACTCTACTACCCAAAGCAATCTACAGATTCAATGCAATCTCTATCAAACTACCACTGGCATTTTTCACAGAACTAGAACAAAAAATTTCACAATTTGTATCGAAACACAGAAGACCCCAAATAGCCAAAGCGATCTTGAGAAAGAAGAACGGAGCTGGAGGAATCAGGCTCCCTGACTTCAGACTATACTACAAAGCTACAGTAATCAAGACAGTGTGGTACTGGCACAAAAACAGAAATATAGATCAATGGAAGAGTATAGAAAGCCCAGAGAGAATCCCACGCACATACGGTCACCTTATCTTTGATAAAGGAGGCAAGAATATACAATGGAGAAAAGACAGCCTCCTCAATAAGTGGTGCTAGGAAAACTGGACAGCTACATGTAAAAGAACGAAATGAGAACACTCCCTAACACCATACACAAAAATAAACTCAAAATGGATTAAAGACCTAAATGTAAGGCCAGACACTATAAAACTCTTAGAGGAAAACATAGGCAGAACACTCTCTGACATAAATCACAGCAGGATCTTTTTTGATCCACCTCCTAGAGTAATGGAAATAAAAACAAAAATAAACAAATGGGACCTAATGAAACTTAAAAGCTTTTGCACAGCAAAGGAAACCATAAAGAAGACAAAAAGACAACACTCAGGATGGGAGAAAATAGTTGCAGATGAAGCAACTGACAAAGGATTAATCTCCAAAATTTACAAGCAGCTCGTGCAGCTCAATATCAAAAAAACAAACAACCCAATCCAAAAATGGGCAGAAGACCTAAATAGACATTTCTCCATAGAAGATATACAGATTGCCAACACATGAAAGAATGCTCAACATCATTAATCATTAGAGAAATGCAAATCAAAACTACAATGAGATATCATCTCACACTGGTCAGATGGCCATCATCAAAAAATCTACAAACAGGAAATGCTGGAGAGGGTGTGGAGAAAAGGGAACCCTCTTGCTCTGTTCGTGGGAATGTAAATTGATACAGCTACTATGGAGAACAGTATGGAGGTTCCTTAAAAAACTAAAAATAGAACTACCATACGACCCAGCAATCCCACTACTGTGCATATACTGTGAGAAAACCATAATTCAAAAAGAGTTGTGTACCACAGTGTTCATTGCAGCTCTATTTACAATAGCCAGGACATGGAAGCCACCTAAGTGTCCATCATCGGATGAATGGCTAAAGAAGATGTGGCACATATATACAATGGAATATTACTCAGCCATAAAAAAACGCATTTGAGTTATTTGTAGTGAGGTGGATGGACCTAGAGTCTGTCATACAGAGTGAAGTAAGTGAGAAAGGAAAACAAATACCGTATGCTAACACATGTATATGGAATCTATAAAACAAACAAAATGGGCATGAAGAACCTAGAGGCAATATGGGGATAAAGATGCAAACCTACTAGAGAGTGGACTTGAGGATATGGGGAGGGGGAAGGGTAAGCTAGGACAAAGTGAGAGAGTGGCATGGACATGTATACACTACCAAACGTAAAATAGATAGCTAGTGGGAAGCAGCTGCATAGCACAGGGAGATCAGCTCGGTGCTTTGTGACCACCTAGAGGGATAAGGAGAGTGGGAGAGAGGGAGACGCAAGAGGGAAGCGATAAGGGGATATATGTATATGTATAACTGATTCACTTTGTTATAAAGTAGAAACTAACACACCATTGTAAAGCAATTATACTCTAATGAAGATGTTAAGAAACAAAACAAAAAACCACAAAGCACTGTCATGCACAATTGGTGGCTTCCCCAAATGGAAGACTCAAAGGATTGACTATTAGACGGCTGCTATGGGGAGTATGATGCCATGTTGATTTGAAGATTGCAGTCTTAGAAACTGAGATAAAGGAGTGAAGAAATTTGGAATGGAAGGTTCAATGTCTTAATTTATGTTCCTCCAAAGCAGCAGCCTCCAAAGCTGAGACAAAGATTTGGGTGCAAATAGTTTATTTGGAAGATGATCCCGGGAAGCATGGTGAAAGAACGAGATGGGCAGGCAGAGTAGGGGGGGGGAAATCAGTAAGGGCTATATTGATGACCACCGTGGGCATGCGGGCTCAAACCCTCTGGGCTGCTCCAAGAAACTGTGTAGAACATGCCCCCTCGCCATCCTACTGACGGGGGAGGAAGTTGTTTATTTATCCCTCGTTGGTTGACGGTTGCTCCTGGCCACATAAATTCTTTGGCATTTCTGGCCTATGCTATGCTTGGGGTGAGCATGCCCTTGGGCAGAGAGAGACAGGCACCTGCGGTTGGAAGCTGTTGGTGTTGGGGAACTATTTCCTGAAGACCTCGAGGGTGGGCCAAGGGCATACGAGTGGGTCATTGACAGTGTCTGCTATATCCAAGTTAACTCCCATCTTTTAAGGTCATTGTTTCTGCTCTTATTGGCAAAATGTTACCTCTTGTTCTGGGGTTATGTTACCAGCTGGAACTGCCTATTTTGATCCCGACTGTATGATCAGTAGTGATGCATTTTGAAAGGCTTGCTCACAGATTAATTCTAAAGACATCTGTTCATCTTGCGTTGCAGGAAACAGTCGTGTTCAAAAAAATCTGAGCTATGAGTGATTTAAAGTCTACATATAAGATGAAGCATAGAGAGGACATTTGATGGCCAAGTCAGTCCTTGTGTTTAGAACGTATCACTAGTGACCAGTAAAATGGTCTCAGTCAAATCTAGTCCCCTACGCTTGTACAACATGACAGGCCATCATGGTAATGAAATGCAAATGAACTGAAAAGTAGTTGATTCATTTTAATAAACATTTAATGAGTCCTTATTGTGGCTTATAATAAAGAGCACACTGAAGGTGATTTTAGAATCATAGTGTTTTAGAGCTGCTGGGAATTATGCAATATGTATTATGAGTCTGTTTCGTGTTAGGAGCATGGACTTAGGAACCAGACTGCTTGAGTCTAAATCCCAGTTCCAGTGCTTGCAAGTCTGCCTTGGGCAAATTACCTCCTACTTTTGAGTCTTAGTTTATTCTATATAATTGTACCTACCTCATAAAATTTTCAGGATTAAGTGAATGAATATATGTAAAGCTCATAGAACAGTGCCAGGCACATGGTAAGCAGTAAGTAAATTTTAGCCATTAACTAGCTCTTTCCTGTTTTACAGATGAAGGAAATCCAGCCTAGAGATGCTTGGTGACCTTCCCGAAGAGATTAGACTGGAACTCATGTCTCCTAATTTCCACAGTGATTTGTTTTCAGTTCAAGCTGCAGAATGATGGCAGACAGCCTCTAAAGGTGAGATCCTTATTATTATTTGAAAGACAAGGTGGGTAACATTTTGAGAGCAATTTAAAAAATCATAAATGTAACCTAACATAGTGTGTCCTATTTATGAACATTAAATGTAGACGGAATTAAAAGTAACGCGTGGAGATCACCATGGCATCAAATTACCATAGAACCTTCCTGAAAGAGAAGAGCCTTGAGCCTAGTGCCTTTAAAAAGCATTGCATTTGGTTGGGAAGATAAAATGGGAAGAAAGGCCTGGTGGGAAAAGGGCACAACGGTAACAACGACCGGGTGTGTGTGAAGCAGTGGCTCCTGAGGAGATGGTCTGTGTCGTAGGAAACTGAGTTGCATGGCGGTGGCTTGCAAGTAGGGTTCATGCATATGTTTTCTTTGGCCTAAAGAGTTTGACAAAAATTTGAGTCAGTTACTTTGTCTGACAAGGTTCTTCAGAGAAACTGAACCAAGAATATGTATATACTACAGATTCTATTTCACTTCTAGTGATTGGTCTGCTCAAATTATCTGTTTCTTCTTGATTCAGTTTTGGTAGCCTGTATGTTTCTAGAAAGTTGCCCATGTCTTCCAGATTGTCAAATTTGTTGGCATACAATCGTTCATAGTATTCTCTTATTTTTTTTTTCTATTTCTGCGGTATCGGTTGACATTTCTCCTTTTTCATTTCTTATTTTGTTTATTTAAGAATGTGTGTGTGTGTTTGTGTGTGTGTATACATGTGTGAGTATATAAAGAGACTGATTTTTAAGAATTAGCTCATGTGATTGTGGGGATGGTATCTGAAATTTGTAGGGCAGGCCAGCTGACTGGAAATTCAGATGGGATTTCCATGTTACATTTTTGAGGCAGAGTTTCTCATTCTTTCTTCTCCAAGAAACTGAAGATTTTTGCTCTCAATGGCTTCCACTGATTGCATGAAGCCCTCTCACATTACTGAGAGTAATCTCTTTGCTTAAAGTCAACAGATTGTAAATGTTAATCACATCCACCAGGTACCGTCATAACAACACCTAGACTAGTGTTTGACTAAACAATGTGGTACCATAGCCTAGCCAAGCTGACACATAAATTAACCATCACAGATACAAACATCAAAAAAACCCTCTAGATTTTAAAAGGAAGAGCCAGATTTCTAGCTTCTTTGGAAAAATGGAAAGAAGTTCTTTGGATGAGGTTGGACTTCTGAGTTGTCTGAATCTCCACCCTGTCCACGGGCAGTTTGGGCCTGTGTCCTGAACCCTGAGGGGGATGGAGGAACCTGAGTTTGGTAAGGGAAGACAAGACCTTGTGATAGAGGACATTGGATCTAAGTTCAGGAGAGAATCCTAGAGCATTACAACAGCAAGAAAGGAACTTAGAGATCTTCCTGATCAGTGATTTTTCTGTGGAGGCTGCTGGGCAAGGGGAAAAAGCAGTGGTGGCAGTGGTAGGATTTTGTTCCTTTGTGTGCTTTAGTCTAAGCAGCTCTCCTTTCTTTCTTTTTTTTTTTTTAATTGGGGTATAGTTGCTCTACAGTGTTGTGTTAGTTTCTGCTGTACAATGAAATGAATCAGCTATATGTATACTATATCTCCTCCCTCTTGGACCTGCCTCCCCAACCCCCCAGCCGTCTAGGTCATCACAGAGCACCGAGCTGAGCTCCCTGTGTTATACCACAGGTTCCCACTAGCTATCTGTTTTACACATGGTGGTGTATATATGTCAATCCTAATCTCCCAAATTCATCCCACTTTTAATCTGGTTTATGTTTTGGGCTGCTCAAAAGTTTGAAAACCACTCCTCAAGACCAACATGGCCATTTTACAACTGAAGAAACCATAGCCTGGATTCTCAGTGTGGGTTTCGTATGACAGGCAATAGAAAGCCTCTGATTGCTCTTTTTTTTTAAATTGGAGTATAGTTGATTTACAATGTTGTGTTAGTTTCAGGTGTGCAGCAAAGTGATTCAGTTTTATATATATATATATATATAATAGTTGATTTACAATGTTGTGTGAGTTTCAGGTGTGCAGCAAAGTGATTCAGTTTTATATATATATATATATATATATATATATATATAATTTTTCAGTTTCTTTTCTATTATAAGTTACAAGATAGTGAATGTAGTTCCCTATGCCATACAGCAGGATCTTGTTGCTTATCTATTTTATATATAGTAGTTTGTATCTGTTAATCTCAAACTCCTAATTTATCCCCCCATCCCCTTTGGTAACCGTAAATTTGTTATCTATGTCTGTGAATCTGTTTCTGTTTTGTAAATAAGTTCACTTGTGTCATATTTTAGATTCCACATATAAGTGATATCATATGATGTTTGTCTTTCTCTTTCTGACTTAGTTTGCTTAGTATGATCATCTCTAGGTCCATCCATGTTGCTGCAAGTGGCATTATTTCATTCCTAAGTATATTCCGAATATACTTGGCTAAGTAGTATTCCACTGTGTATGTTTTATGGCTGAGTAGTATTCCACTGTGTATGTATACCACATCTTCTTTATCCATTCATCTGTTGATGGGCACTTGGGTTGCTTCCATGTCCTGGCTATTGTAAATAGTGCTGCTATGAACATTGGAGTGCATGTATCCTATTGAATTACAGTTTTCTCCGGATATATGCCCAGGAGTGGGACTGCTGGGTCATACTGTAGGAAAGCCTTTGATGACTCTTAAACATGGGGAGTTATGCAGTCATATGAAAGATTGACCAGGCAAGAAATAACTGAAGCAGTGGGAGACGGGGAGCGGGAGGGCTATGAAGAAGCCGTTTCACTCTCCACGTTGAAGTACACAGTCTAGATCAGGTAGTGGCTCGGAAAATAAAGAAAGGGCAGGAGTGGTAACTGGAGACAAGCTGGAGATAAGCAACAAAGGCGTGAGCAGAGGCAAAGGAATCTCCAGGGTGTCAAGCCTGAGAACCAGTCAAATAATGATACTTTTTGCAGAAATCGGAAAGCTGGAAAAGGATTCAATTGAAGGGCCAACTTCTTTCACATCACTTACTGTATTTGGGCTTCAAGTGTATTTTTAACTGGGCTCAACTGACTTCATCCATTCCTTGAAACAAATAAACGTTTCACTTTGTCTCTAAGGATTTGTTGACAGCATGTGCCAGGATCAACTTAGTATTTGATAGGAAGGATGGAAAATTTGGTAATATTATCAAGGTATAATGTGTACTTATACTTTAGATTCTAAAAGATTTATTTAAAGACTTGAGAATCTTAATGCTTGCAGGCAAATGATAAACTTTAAATACGTAGCAAAATAAGCCTATGCAGTATTAAACAAATTACATTCTTATTAAAGAAAATGTGTGTAATAAATAATGTACCTTTAACCTCTGTGATGAATTCTATTGTAGAAATAGCTTTAGTTAGCTTCAGTGTGACTGTCTTTTTTATATATGTCCGTTAGCACCTACCATAGTGCCCCCAAATTAGCGATTTAATCCTAATAAAAGTTTAGTATAATATAATTATAATAGAATATGTATTTTCTTAATTGAACTAGTCTAGTCCTCAGTCTGAATTAAACTCTGTCCAATATCATCCTTAGATAATCCTAGATAGCCTCTCTCAAAATGCTTTGTTTATCTATATCCTAGGTCAGAATATCCTCTTTAATTCCAATATAAAGGGATTCTCTAAACTGACCACTGACTTCAACAGGCAGCGTCCTTACCAATACATCGTGTATAATATATTGAATAACTATATGTGCTGATGTTCTGTATAACTACATCTTTCAAAGAATATATAAACTATAAGACCAGGGAGAAAACTGTAGAAGAGAGAAGCAGAGGAGGCAAGGATGAGTTTAGGAAAAGAATCGAAGATCAAAGACTGGATTTTAGGAAACAACTACAGTTAGGGGCAGAAGAAGAAGGAAAATCCAGCCATTCACAGAAATAAAGAAGAAAATATAGAGAGAAACAGGAGAACCCGGTATCAGAGAAAGCAAAGGAGAAGAGCATTCTAGGAGAGGGTAAAGGGAGGCGGTGGCCAAGCAGGTGAGAAGCAGACAATGAAAACTTCGAAGGGATCATTGAATTCGCTCAGGAAGTGTTTGGTCCTGATGTGGAGAGAAGAGTTTCAGGGGGTGATAGATGTCACATCGAGGTGACAGTGGTTAGGAGAGGATGAAGGAGAGGGAATAAAAACACTGGCTGAAATTCCGAGAAAATTTTGAGCATCTTTAACCAAGGGTTCACTGCTGGCTCCCTTGAAATGCCTCATTTACTTCAATCAACTAATCTATTAGTGTCAGTTACAGACACTAATAGATTGAAGTCAATCTATTAGTGTCTGTAATTCATACTCAAAACAAAGACTCCATTTTTTTCGTTAATTACCCAAGACAGGGTTTTATTAGCCAGTGAGCGTACAGCCTAATAATCAGCCGAGGTAGTCTGTAGTTGTGGTATTATTATTATTATTAATTTTTTTTGTTGCGGTACGCGGGCCTCTCACTGTTGTGGCCTCTCCCGTTGCGGAGCACAGGCTCCGGACGCGCAGGCTCAGCGGCCATGGCTCACGGGCCCAGTGGCTCCGTGACATGTGGGATCTTCCCAGATTGGGGCACGAACCCGTGTCCCCTGCATCGGCAGGCGGACTCTCAACCACTGCGCCACCAGGGAACCCCTGTGGTACTGTTAAAATGGCTTGGATTGATATCCCCTTTACCATGGATTTATCTGTTCATAGAGACCACAGAGGCTGTCAACTATAGAAATAGAATTTTGGTCTCTAGATCTGTGGATCTAATTACTCTAAGGCTGGCGGAAAACAAGGACTCAAGTCATAGAAATTACAGCAAATTCTCTGAATTGTAAACACTGCTAAACATGTCACAATGGGAACATTTTAGAAACTCCTTGGGGTATCCCCTCACTAGTCCTCCTATCACAAGCCTTCTGCTGTATCTGCATTTGTTGGCCATTCTCTCTCTTGAAAATATCCTCCCTTGGTTCATCTGACACAAGCTCTTCTCTGGTTCCCTTCTTCTCTGACTGACCCCTAAGTCTCCTTGATTCCTTTTTCTCTGGCAGCCCTTTAAAGGGTGCTTCCTCCTCCCGGATACAGTCACCAGCTCTCTTCTTTCTTGACGCCTTTTTGTGCAAGATCTTGTATCCTCTCATGGCATCACCTGTCTCCTGTGCTCAGGTGATCTCAAATCTCCATGCCCTGTTCCTTTCCCCTAAACTTCATTTTCATTCAATATATTCCCAGCTGCCTATTGAACAGCTCCTCGGAGGGGCTTCCCAGGAAGCTTGAACTCAATATGTCCAAAATCAAACTTGCTTCTCTTCGCCCAATGCCTCATTGCCCTCCAAACCTGGTCTTCTGCCCTTGGTTGCTGGCTGCAGCACCTACCCAGCCACCTGAGCTAGAAAACTTGGAGTGATCCCTGGTGCTTTCCTCTGCCCACCTCCCACATCTAATTTGTCTCTGAATTGTGACCACTCTGCCCTTTGACATTTTTCTATTCATTCGTTCATTTGTTCAGTCAACACATGAGTCTATTGTGTGCCAGGTACTGGGGTCACAGCAATGAACAAAACAGATAAAGCCCAAGTTCTTAGAACTTCTATATAATAGGGGGAAATAGGCAGTGGACAAATAACTATATCTGGTATTAAGCACTAGGAATAAAAGTGAAGCAGGGTAAGGGGACAAAAACTCAGAAGGGAGCTGCCAGTTTAGATACAATGATTAGCGAAGGCTTCTCTGATGAGGTCACAAATGAAGAGACGTCTGAGCAGGTAAGGAAGTGATCCCTGTGAGTGTCTGGACATAGCCCTGCTTCTGCATTCTTAGCGGCCCTGCCTGGGTCCAGGCTTCATCACTGCTCTCCTGAAAGTTTTTGGGTTCCATGCTTCAAATTTCATATTTCTGGGTCTCATGTGACCTCTCATTCCTTCCTGGCCCTGGGACGTCCACCACATGGTCCAGTACACGGAACTCCTTCTAATGCTCTGAACATACCACGCTTTTCACTTCCTTAGACATGTTTTATGTGTGTTCTTCCTTTAGCCTGGAATGCCCCCTTCCCAACACCTCTGCTACCCTCTCCACATCCTTAGAAACAGCCTTAAATCCTTCCTCAAGCAAGGCAAATAAGAATAAATCACTGAATAAAAATCAGTTTAAATTTTGCCTTTTTGGTGTGACATCTTTGAAATTCCCACAAAAGTTTAATTTTCCTCTCCTCAATACTGCCAAAGCATTTTGTACTAGAATGTGCTGCAAGGGTTACCACATTTTTTCTCTAAAGGACCAGAAAGTAAATATTTTAGGCTTTGTGGGCCATATGGTATCTGTCATAATGACTCAGCTCTGCCACTGTAGCATGAGAGTGGCTGTAGACATTCCATAAATGAATAAGAAAGGCTGTGTGCCAATAAAAGTTTATTTACAAAAACAGGCAGTGAGCTGCAGCTTGCTGACCTCAATCTATTGTCATCTTGTATCATATTACAAGTATTAATTGATTTTTCTGCTTGCACAACTAAATCATGAGTTATTTGAGGATAAGGACCCAACAACTCTGTGTTACTCATTTTTGTGTCCTAGCCTGTGGTACATTGTGTTTTCCAAAGATGGGCCACAGTGACATCTCCCATCCCATCTGCTCTTCTGAAGTGTGACCTGCCACCAGCCTTCTAGAGGTGGGGTCTAATTTCCCTCCCTTGGATCTGGGACAGCTTGTGACTCGCTTGTCACTGCAGAACATTGTGGAAGTGAGGCTGTGCAATATCTGAGCCTCTTGTAGCACTCACTTTGGGGAAGCTCCCTCTGGGAGTCTAGCTGCCATTCCATCAGAAACCCAGAACACATGGTGAGGCCACGTATGGATGCTCAGCTCGGCAGTTCCAGCTGAGTCCATATTTAAGTCATCCAAGTCCAGGTGCCAAACAGGTGAGTCCAGGAGCCTTCCTGGGATTTCAGCACCCCTCCCCCTTTCATTATTTCTGGTTCCTCAGCTGAGGCCCCAGTTGTCCTATTGCAGAGGGGAATTGCAGCTCCCAACTAGCCATGACCAAACTGTAGATTTGTGAACAAAATAACTGATTGTTCTTTTACTCTTCAAGTGGTTTTAAACAGATATAATCGACACATAATATTGTGTAAGTTTAAGGTGTACAGTGTTGAATTGATACACTTACCTATTGCAAAGTGATGACGACCATAGCTTAGCTAACGCGTAAATCAGGTCACATAATTACCATTTCTTTTTGTGGTGAGAACATTTAAGATCTACTCTCTTAGCACCTTTCAAGTATACAATATGGTATTATTAACTATAATCACCATGCTGTATGCGAGAGTCCATTAAGTTTCGAGATGATCTGTTACATAGCAAAAGATAACTGGAACATAGCCCATGCTCTGATGTTTTGGTTTTATTTTTAACATCAAAGCAATAACAAAATTAAGAACCAGAATGTCATATTGTCTTTGTGTGATTTTTACTTTAAAATGTTTCAGTTTGTGATTATATATAGGTTTAAGTTAACATTAACCTAAATCTTAGGGGCCTTAAACTAACATTTGGAGATGCTTTAACTAAAAATACACCTTCCAGGCAAGGTTGGTTAATTAGTCCTTAAAGCCCACTAACTAGGAGTCCATATTTCAGGGAGGTTCCCGCTAGTGTTTTATATATATAGGCATCTAAGCTGCACCATGGAACTTGTTAATTAGCATAGGGGATGTTAGGAATAATATTTCATTGGTGCAATCAACAGTTTAAAAAATATGTGGTTAGTAAGAAAGATTTAATGGACCCTATCTCCCTTGAATAAGTAAACCACAAGAATCATCAGGACCAGCAGGAAAACATGTTTGGAGTTAGAACACAAGATCTAGAACACCATTTGTCCTGTTCTCTGCTTAATGGATGCCACCTGATAGCCCTAGAAGGTTTGCTGATTTTTTTCTTGGGTTATCATTGCCTCCACCTCAGAGGGCACCCTTCTTGCAGGGTGCTTGTTGGAGTACATTATTCAGGACAGAGAACAGGGACTTCTCTTAGAGTTACCAGGTTTTGCTCCACTGGGCATTATTTGGTCTGAGCTTTCTATTATAACGTCCAGCTGGTAGTGAGTTTGCAGAGGTGAGAACCTTATTTCCTTCTAATCTGACAGTTGTTGATTGAGCAAATTAACTTAGGTTGGTCTGCGACACTGAAATATTGATATCCCTGCCCTAGAAAGGTGATCAAAATATTTTCCGGCTTATATTCGTTTCAAATTTCAGGAGAAAAGGAGGTTCTTTTTGTCAGGCAGTGTATCAAATGGGGACAAATGCTGTTGATGATGTGATAGACGATATATTGCAATGAGTTTATTAATCAGCACCATTTCTGATTGTGTCTGTGATTTCCTCTGGAAGGTGACACAGCGCTGCCTAGCCCAGGGTTGAGAATTGTGGTTAATGAGCAATGACGGAGATTCATGAATAGCGTCACTTAGCATGGAAGAATCACTTACGCACCTTTGAGTGCCATTTTATTTCACTCTATGTGTTACCAAAGTTTTGATTTTCAGATGGATAGGAAATTGGCATTGATCTTTCCAGATGTGCTATTTGTTTGAGAGCAGTATAAATAAAGAGGGCTGCGGAGTGTGTTAACGGGCAACAGCCACTCAAGGAGATGCATGCCTCCCCTCTAGTGTACATAATTACCAATCAGTCGACCCATATGTTTTTAAAAATTTATTGAAGTATAGTTGATTTACAATGTGTTAATTTCTGCTGTACAGCAAAGTGATTCAGTTATACACATATATACATTCTCTTTCATGTTCTTTTCCATTATGGTTTCTCACAGGATATTGAATATAGTCCCCTGTGCTATAATGGTAGGACCTTGTTGTTTATCCATTCTCTGTATAATAGTTTGCATCTGCTAATCCCAAACTCCCAATCCTTCCCTCCCCCTTCCCCTTGGCCACCACAAGTCTGTTCTCTATGTCTGTGAGTCTGTTTCCGTTTCGTAGATAAGTTCATTTGTATCATATTTTAGATTCCACATATAAGTGATATCATATGATATTTGCCTTTCTCTGTCTGACTTACTTTACTTAGTATGATAAGTTCTAGGTCCATACATGTTGCTGCAGATGGCATTATTTCATTCTTTTTTTATGGCTGAGTAGTATTCCGTTGTGTGTGTGTGTGTGTGTGTGTGTGTGTGTGTGTGTGTGTATCACATCTTCTTTATCCATTCATCTGCTGATCGACATTTAGGTTGTTTCCATGCCTTGGCTATTGTGAATAGTGCTGCTATGAACATAGGGAACATGTATCTTTATTTTATTTTATATTTTATGTTAGAGTATAGTTGATTAACAGTGTTGTGCTAGTTTCAGGTGTACAGCAAAGTGATTCAGTTATACATATACATATATCTATTCTTTTTCAAATTCTTCCCCCATTAGGTTATTACAGAATACTGAGCAGAGTTCCCTGTGCTGTACAGTAGGTTCTTGTTGGCTATGTGTTTTAAATATAGCAGTGTGTATATGTCCATCCCAAATTCCCAATTTATCCCTCCTCCCCACCTTTCCCCTTTGGTAACTGTATGTTTGTTTTCTAAGCCTGTGAATCTGTTTCTGTTTTGTAAATAAGTTCATTTATATCATTTTTTTAGATTCCGCATATAGGCAATATCATATGTTATTTGTCTTTCTCTGTATGACTCACTTCATTTAGTATGATAATCTCCAGGTCTACCCATGTCACTGCAAATGGCATTATTTCATTTTTTAATGGCTGAGTAATATTCCATTGTATATATGTACCAATCTTCTTTATCCATTCATCTGTCAGTGGCCACTTAAGCTGCTTCCATGTCTTGGCTATTGTAAGTAGTGCTGTGATGAACATTGGGATGAATGTATTCTTTCGAACCATGGTTTTCTCCGGATATGTGCCCAGGAGTGGGATAGTCAGTATGTCTTTAAGAGGCCTCCCTGGCTGCAGAGAACAGAGGGCTGCATAGTTTGTCACTCCTGGCACAGCTGGCCGCTTCTTCCTCTGATTTGCAGCTGTGTCCTCGAAGTCTGCTGAGGTGTCCCACGGGCATCTCAAAACCAATGGTCCAGAGCTGAACACATCATTCCTCCTGTGCAAAGCTCCTCTTCTTCCTGTGTTCCCTATGTCAGTAAACGACCCTGCCATCTTTGCAGATGCATAAGCCAGAAACCTGGGGCTGCTCTTTGACCCTTCCTGCTTCTCACAAGCTGCACCCAACCAACCTCAGGTTCTGTTGATTCTAACGCCAAAATAACGTTCAGAATACGTCTACTTCATTCTGCCGCACAGCCTCACCCCAGTCCAGGGTACCACCATGTCATGTCTGGATGACCTAATACTACCTAATTTCCTGCATCCTCTTGCAGTAGGATATCATTTGGGTTAAAAACATATATTTATTTTATTCCTGTATTTTTCCTTTTCCCTTTTCCCAATTTAAGTATGTACAGTAATATCAACACTAAGTATCTTCCATAAAGAATTGGGAAAAGTAGGTGGGAGGGAGACACAAGAGGGAGGAGATATGGAGATATATGTATATGTATAGCTGATTCACTTTGTTATAAAGCAGAAAATAACACAGCATTGTAAAGCAATTATACTTCAATAAAGATATTTAAAAAAAAAAGAATTGGGAAAACCAGGATCTAAAAAATTCAATAGAGGGGGACCTTCAAGATGGCAGAGGAGTAAGACGTGGAGATCACCTTCCTCCCCACAAATACATCAAAAATACATCTATGGACTTTCCTAGTGGCACAGTGGTCAAGAATCTGCCTGACGGTGCAGGGGACTTGAGTTCAATCCCTGGTCTGGGAAGATCCCACATGCCACAGAGCAACTAAGCCCATGCGCCACAACTACTGAAGCCTGCTTGGCTAGAGCCCGTGCTGCGCATCAAGAGAAGCCACTGCAATGAGAAGCCCACTCACTGCAACGAAGAGTAGCCCCAGCTCGCCACAACTAGAGAAAGCCCGTGTGCAGCAATGAAGACCCAGTGCAGCCAAAAAAAAGAGAAAAATACATCTACATGTGGAACAACTCCTACAGAACACCTACTGAATGCTGGCAGAAGACCTCAGAATTCCCAAAAGGCAAGAAACTCCCCACGTACCTGGGTAGGGCAAAAGAAAAAAGAAAAAACAGAGGCAGAAGAATGGGGACGGGACCTGCACCTCTAGGAGGCAGCTGTGAAGGAGGAAAAGTTTCCATACACTAGGAAGCACCTTCACTGGCGGAGAACAAACAAAAGCCCAGGACCAGATGGCTTCACAGGCAAATTCTGTCAAACATTTAGAGAAGAGCTAACACCTATCCTTCTCAAACTCTTCCAAAATAGAGCAGAGGGAGGAACACTCCCAAACTCATTCTAAGAGGCCACCATCACCCTGATACCAAAACCAGACAAAGATGTCATAAAGAAAGAAAACTACAGGCCAATATCACTGATGAACATAGATGCAAAAATCCTCAGCAAAATAGTAGCAAACAGAATCTAAGAGCACATTAAAAGGATCATACACCATGATCAAGTGGCGTTTATTCCAGGAATGCAAGGATTCTTCAATATATGCAAATCAATCAATGTGATAAACCATATTAACAAACTGATGGATAAAAACCGTATGATCATCTCAATAGATGCAGAAAAAGCTTTTGACAAATTTCAACACCCATTAATGATAAAAACTCTCCAGCAAGTGGGCTTAGAGGGAACCTACCTTGACATAATAAAGGCCATATATGACAAACCCACAGCTACTATCGTTCTCAGTGGTGGAAAACTGAAACCATTTCCTCTAAGATCAGGAACAAGACAGGTTGCCCACTCTCACTGCTATTATTCAACATAGTTTTTGAAGTTTTAGCCACGGCAATCAGAGAAGAAAGAGAAATAAAAGGAATTCATATTGGAAAAGAAGAAGTAAAACTGTCACTGTTTGCAGATGACATGATACTATACACAGAGAATCCTAAAGATGCCACCAGAAAACTACTGGAGCTAATCAATGAATTTGGTAAAGTAGCAGGATACAAAACTAATTCACAGAAATCTCTTGCATTCCTATACACTAATGATGAAAAATCTGAAAGACAAATTAAGTAAACACTCCCATTTACCATTGCAACAAAAAGAATAAAATACCTAGGAATAAACCTACATAAGGAGACAAATGCTCTGTATGCAGAAAACTATAAGACACTGATGAAAGAAATTAAAGACAGTACAAACAGTTGGAGAGATACACCGTGTTCTTGGATTGGAAGAATCAACATTGTGAAAATGACTGTACCACCCAAAGCAATCTACAGATTCAGTGCAATCCCTATCAAGCTACCAATGGCATTTTTCACAGAACTAGAACAAAAAATTTCACAATTTGTATGGAAACACAAAAGACACTGAATAGCCAAAGCAATCTTAAGAAAGAAGAACGGAGCTGGAGGAATCAGGCTCCCTGACTTCAGACTATACAACAAAGGTACAGTAATCAAGACAGTATGGTACTGGCACAAAAACAGAAATATAGATCAATGGAACAGTATAGAAAGCCCAGAGAGAATCCCACGCACATACGGTCACCTTATCTTTGATAAAGGAGGCAAGAATATACAATGGAGAAAAGACAGCCTCCTTCAATAAGTGGTGCTGGGAAAACTGGACAGCTACATGTAAAAGAATGAAATTAGAACACTCCCTAACACCATACACAAAAATAAACTCAAAATGGATTAAAGACCTAAATGTAATGCCAGACACTGTCAAACTCTTAGAGGAAAACATAGGCAGAACACTCTATGACATAAATCACAGCAAGATCCTTTTTGACCCACCTCCTAGAGAAATGGAAATAAAAACAAACAAATGGGACCTAATGAAACTTAAAAGCTTTTGCACAGCAAAGGAAACCATAAAGAAGACGGAAAGACAACCCTCAGAATGGGAGAAAATAGTTGCAGATGAAGCAACTGACAAAGGATTCATCTCCAAAATATACAAGCAGCTCATGCAGCTCAATATCAAACAAACAAACAAACCAATCCAAAAATGGGCAGAAGATCTAAATAGACATTTCTCCAAAGAAGATATACAGATTGCCAACAAACACATGAAAGAATGTTCAACATCACTAATCATTAGAGAAATGCAAATGAAAACTGCAATGAGGTATCACCTCACACTGGTCAGAATGGCCATCATTAAAAAATCTACAAGCAATTAATGCTAGAGAGGGTGTGGAGAAAAGGGAACCCTCTTGCACTGTTGGTAGGAATGTAAATTGATACAGCCACTATGGAGGCTCCTTGAAAAACTGAAAATAGAACTACCATATGACCCAGCATTCCCACTACTGGGCATATATCCTGAGAAAACCATAATTCAAAGAGTCATGTACTACAATGTTCATTGCAGCACTATTTAAAATAGCCAGGACATGGAAGCAACCCAAGTGTCCATCAGCAGATGAATGGATAAAGAGGATGTGGCACATACATACAATGGAATATTACTCAGCCATAAAAAGAAACGTAATTGAGTTACTTGTAGTGAGGTGGGTGGACCTAGAGTCTGTCATACAGAGTTAAGTAAGTCAGAAAGAGAAAAACAAATACCATATGCTAACACATATATATTAAATCTAAAAGAAAAAAAAATGGTTCTGATGAACCTAAGGGTAGAACAGGAATAAAGACACAGATGTAGAGAATGGACTTGGGGACACGGGAGGCCGGGGGGAAGGGTAAGCTGGGATGAAGTGAGAGAGTGGCATGGACATATATACACTACCAAATGTAAAATAGATAGCTAGTGGGAAACAGCTGTGTCGCATGGGGAATCAGCTCGGTGGTTTGTGACCACCTAGAGGTGTGGGATAGGGAGGATGGGAGGGAAGTGCAAGAGGGTGGGGATATGGGGATATATGTATATGTATAGCTGATTGACTTTGTTATAAGCAGAAAGCAGCACAACATTATAAAGCAATTATACTCCAAGAAAAATGTTAAAAGAAATAAAAATTTAAAAAATAAAAAATTAAGTAACTTCAACTGTGGAGTTAAGGTTTTTCATGAGTAGTGAAACACCTGCGGTGAGGCCAGGGAGCTAGCTGGCCAGGAGTTCCGGGATCTGCCAGGACCATCTTGGTGGTAGTGGTTCACGATAGCTTACACATCTATGGGGAGCATTCTGTGTCCTGTGCCCAGCTAGCACTTCCAGGACTCTTGTGAGTGATTGTAGAAATTTACAGGTTTATTGGCAGAAATCTACCCTCCTCCTCCCAGCTCTCTGATCTGGGGTTGCCTGCCCTCTTCTCATCCAGACTTGCTTGTTCTTCCTAGCATGTGATTCCCTCACCCCTCCTAGGAATTTATTATGATCAACCTATCCTTGTTGGAGGGTGGGGGCTGGATGGAGGACTGTAGTTTATGGTAGTAATGTTATAGCTGAATTAGGACATCAGAGGGCGTGGGTGAGGACTGCTCCCAGGAGGCCCCAGCAATCAGTGATCAGTCTTTGGACTGATGTCTTCATTGTTTGGATTTATATGATGTTAGGGAAATTTATTGATATTGACATTTATGAAGTGTTTAATTGCACATACATACACAGTAAAACAAACAAAGAAAAAACGAACACTGTAAAGCTTGGTTTGGTCAAACTAATCAGCAACTTATAAAAATTGCTTACCATTTGTGCATAATTACTATGCAGCCAAATATTAAATAGACACATCCAGCAAGGTGCCGGGTTAGCTTTTCTGCACAGTTTTGATAACACTAAACTCAGGTCACGTGTACACAGTTACCAAAGTTTTTTGCATAGGTCACATGGTTGTCTGCATAAAATAAATTACAGGTTGCGCTCTCTGTGACTATGTTAAGTTCCTACCATTTATTATTATTTTTTTAATTTTTAAAAAAGTTAATTAATTTATTATTTTTGGCTGCATTGCGTCTTTGTTGCTCCACGCGGGCTTTCTCTAGTTGCAGTGAGCAGGGGCTACTCTTCGTTGCGGTGCACGGGCTTCTCATTGCGGTGGCTTCTCTTGTTGTGGAGCACGGGCTCTAGGCACGCAGGCTTCAGTAGTTGTGCATGTGGGCTCAGTAGCTGTGGCTCGCAGGCTCTAGAGCACAGACTCAGTAGTTGTGGCGCATGGGCTTAGCTGCTCCGCGGCATGTGGGATCTTCCTGGACCAGGGCTCAAACCCGTGTCCCCTGCATTGTCTGGTGGATTCCCAACCAATGCATCACCAGGGAAATCCTCCTAGCATTTATTTATCTTCATAAATATTTTGCCACAGAAATTTTGATGAGGTGGTTCAGAATGGATGCTCAGCTGTGGACCAAACACATAATGCCCTGGAAGTCCAACTGGGGCCCCTTAAATGTGGAGGAAGAGCTGGGATGAAGCCAATGGGTGGGCCCAGGGCTTCTGTAAAAGAGTAAGAATCACCCCTATTGTCTTGGGCGCCAAAAGTGGCCATGGTGAGCATGGGTCCACGCTAAGCCCATGGAAGGAAAGATCATGAAGTGAACAAAGTCTCTTGAGTTGTAAACCCTAAGATCAGTTAATCAGAACTAACACCAGAGAGAGCAATCCCGTGAAGATGCAGTAGTATCGTTACAGCCAGGACTATGCAGGGTTTGAGAAGTGCATACCCAGTAAAATGAGACACTGTGGATATTTTGATGATCTTGATTAATATACTTTTGGTGTCAGGAGTGACACAAAGATTTTGCTAAAGTAACAGGGAGATGACTGGAGCTGTGGAGACTACACATATGAAAACAGAAAGTGTAAAAATGGAGGCATTCTGATTTTCTTCCTAATGCCAGCTACTGCTTACAAAAACTGTCATCTTTTATTTCCTTAAGTGTTAGTCATGATCCTAAAAGCATTACTGGAAAATGCCCACTGCCTACATAGCTGCAGGATCCGTAGGGCAGGAAAATAGAAACATAAGTGGTTGTCCTTTTTATTAGAATTGATTTCAGAAAATTGTATTAACCTCTACTCCAAAGTGTGGCCATTATCTATTTCTAAATCTGCCAGTTATGGTTGGGGTTTGACCTTGGCATGGTGTCCTTTTTTACCGCGCGAGTCCAGGAAAATGGATTGTGGGAGACATGCAATCTAAGTAAAGGACATTTGAAGAAGCAAACCTGGCATTTAGATATTTAGATGAAACACAATTTAATTAAAATTAGTCATGCAGCTATGCTATCATTTTTGTTAATGATATTCTGAAGAATGCAGAGTAAACTTATTTTACCCATATCTCGACTGAGAAATGAAGACATTAGCAGGAAGTTACAAGAAGCAGGCAGCGTTAAAAGCAAATGAATTTTTGATTTTTCTTTGTTATAGTTCTGTTGTTTTTAAAAGAGCAGTGCTTTTCAAATCATAATAATTAATCCAAAGAAGTGTAATTCTGCATGGTTAATGGGGACTGACTCAGCCATTTCTCATTTCCAGTGCTTATAGTTATTGTTTGTGAAATTACTTTTGAAGCTGAGCCCTTGCTAAAATGCCCCATGTAATTCATTGTACCATAGAGTCAGGTGGTAAATATCCATCCAGTACTGTTTTGAGTAGAACCAAGTGAAATGTCGTCGACTTTTTTGTTACTTCGAGCATTTTAAGGAATGATTTAGTTTGTGTTGATCTTATATAGCGCGTGCGTTCAATCACTCAGAGTCTTGGGTTTGGCTCCTTAGAAACAGGTACTGAGCTGAGGACCCATGGGCAAGTGAGCTGGGCTCCCATCCTCCTGTATCAGTCAGTCATTGGCTGTGGGCTGCCCAGGGGAGATGTAAATGCCCAGGCACTCAGGTCCTCTGCATGAGGTGGCAGCTCTGGTAGCCCCAGAGCAGTGCTCTGAGTATTAGTTGGAGGCGTGGGGCTACTGGAATCAAAAGCACATAAAGGGATGCCCAGAAACAATACAGGAGTAAAAAGGATATGATCAGCAAGGAGCACCAACAGTGTCCACTGCACTCAACTCATATTTATTGAGTACCTGCTTTGTGCTAATACTGTTCAAAGCTCTGAGGATTCAGTGGAGTATAAGACCATGGGGCTTCTGTGCCAGCTGGGGAGACAGATAATATGATAAGTAGGTAATCATGTGGATAATATAATAGTAACCACATGATTCATGTTATGAAGAATATAAAGCAGGGCAAGGGAATAGACAATGATTGGGGTGCAAGATTAGACATGGTAGTCAGGGTAAATTAAATAAACACATTATATACAAAATGTACTTGAGTTTCCATGGGGCTATCCTCCGGGAAGTACTGGCATTGTGTATTGTTTCTAGCTATAGCCCTGGAAACTTCTTGCACACGGAGCTGAGAGAAGGGAAGTGAGCCTCCTATTTGAATAAAACTATCACAATAGGTATTCTTGACATGGGAACAGTAAACATAAAAGAACTTTAAATTTTTTCTCCCTTACATTTATTTCTAAATTCTGAAGTCAAATATTTGGGAAAACAAAGCCAGTTTACTTTTTCCTTTGCATGTTAAGAATTCTGATAATGTACATTGGTAAGCATCTCAATTCTGATTAAGAACTTAAAAAAAAAATCTAAGTTGTCTGGGGGAGAATGAGTGAAAAAGGAGGAAAACGCAGTCATTTGGCTTAGAACATAAAACGACCTGATGCTTAAACGACCTGATGAGACGATCTCTGTCTCAACTACTCAACTCTGCAGTTGCGGTGGGAAAAAAACCACATATAATATGTGAATGAATGGGCATGGCTGTGTTCCAATAAAACTTTATTTACAAAAACAGCAACAGGTGAACATGTGGTGGGCCAGATTTGGCCTGAGGGATGTAGTTTAATGACTCCTGGGGCCGAGCGGCCCTTGGAGTGGGGGACGGTGACTTTAGACTGGGGAGGTTAGGGAAGACTCCTCTGAGGAGAAGCATTTGCGATGACAGTAGGATGATGAGGAACCAGCCAGGTGAAGCTTGGGGGAAGGGCATCCCAAGCAGAGGGAATAGCTAGGTCAAAGGTCTGTGGCAGGAACAGGCATGGTCCCCTTGATGTGGGTGTCTGTCTCATTTTTGCTGTGTGATTTTGGACAAGCCACTGAATTCCTCCAGCCCTTTTCTCATGAATAGGAATGAAGATAATAATACTCTGCTTGTAGGCTTCTTGTGAAGCAGTGAGTGCGCGGCAAAGCATTTTCTGGGCAAATATTAGGTAATATTGTTAATAACTGGGATTTAGAAAAATAGGTGTGAATAAACTTTATATATGTTTAACAAATAGTTGTTGAATTACTTTTTGTTTGTAACTCAGAAGCAAAACAATATTGTGAGACTCACAGACTTCAGAGTTTTTATTTTATTTTATTTTTGGCTTTGTGGCTTACGGGATCTTAGTTGCCTGACCAGGGATTGAATCCTTGCCCTTGGCAGTGAGAGCGTGGAGTCTTAACCACTGGACTGCCAGGGAATTCCCTCAAAGTTTTATTTCTTTTTTTCTTTCTTTAACATCTTTATTGGAGTATAATTGCTTTACAATGGTGTGTTAGTTTCTGCTTTATAACAAAGTGAATCAGCTATACATATACATATGTTCCCATATCTCTTCCCTCTTGCGTCTCCCTCCCTCCCACCCTCCCTATCCCACCCCTCTAGGTGGTCACAAAGCACTGGGCTGATCTCCCTGTGCTATGCGGCTGCTTCCCACTAGCTATCTATTTTACGTTTGGTAGTGTATATATGTCCATGCCACTCTCTCACTTTGTCCCAGCTTACCCTTCCCCCTCCCCAAAGTTTTATTTCTGTGAAAGCCTCCTGGGCAGCTGATGAGCCAGCAATCTCACAAAACTGGGCCTCAGAATTCCTTCCCCATGCTGTCAAAGGACTTGGGAGCACCGTGGCCTGTAAGTCCGTTCATGACCTGCTCTGTGTGTCATTACAGTGTGTCTCCCCATATTTTGCCCCAGGTGTGTGTCGCCATACTCCTCTGGTGTCGCCATGCTGTGAACCCTTCTCTGCCCCACCCCGATCCTTTAAGCGTGTGGGGAGACCAGTGGGAGGAGGGAAAAGGGTACCTGGGGAAGAATATTGTCCAGCACTTAGCATCATCAATGTAGGAACTAGCCAAAGAGACCACTGCCTCGCTTTGCACGAGGTAAGAGCTGAGCAGAATGAGAGCAATCCCACAACAAAGGCTTGTCTCAAAGCTTCTCTTTTTTAATTTTATTGAAGTATAGTTGACTTACAGTGTTGTGTTAATTTCTGCTGTAGAGCAAAGTGACTCAGTTATACATATATATATTCTTTTTCATATTCTTTTCCATTATGGTTTATTACAGGATATTGAATATAGTTCCCTGTGCTATACAGTAGGGCTTTGTTGTTTATCCATTCTATATATAATAGTTTGCATCTGCTAATCCCAAACTTCCAATCCTTTCCTCCCCTTGCCCCTTGGCAACTGCAAATCCATTCTCTATATCTGTGAGTCTGTTTCTTCTGCTTTCTTTTTTTTTTTGCGGTATGCGGGCCTCTCACTGTTGTGGCCTCTCCCGTTGCGGGGCACAGGCTCTGGATGCGCAGGCTCAGCGGCCATGGCTCACGGGCCCAGCCGCTCCGCGGCATGTGGGATCTTCCCGGACCGGGGCACGAACCCGTGTCCCCTGCATCGGCAGGCGGACTCTCAACCACTGCGCCACCAGGGGAGCCCTGTTTCTTCTGTTTTGTAGATAGGCTCATTTGGGCCATATTTTAGATTCCACATATAAGTGATATCATATGGTATTTGTCTTTCTCTTCTGACTTACTTCACTTAGTGTAATAATCTCTAGGTCCATCCATGTTGCTGCAAATGGCATTATTTCATTCTTTTTTATGACTGAGTGGAGTTCTATTGTATATATGTACCACACCTTCTTTATCGATTCATCTGTTGATGGACATTTAGGTTGCTTTTGCATCTTGGCTGTTGTAAATAGTGCTGCTATGAACATTGCGTGTATCTCAAAGCTTTTCTTTTTAACTAAGGAAGTGTCCATCAAGAATGTGGAGTGAGAAAGAGACTAGTTTCTCTTCTGTGAAGTAATGTGACTTCCTAACTCTGTGGAAGGAAAAATGATTAGTAAATATTTTCTTCCTCGTGGGTTTAGGCTGTTCATGAGAAATCATGCTTGTCCCTGAAGGATATATGGATGGACGTGGTGTAATGGGTCCATCTTTGAACTAGTAGGTGTTAGTAAACAGGTGAGTGCCCTAGGCTCACCCTTGTGGGGAGCCCTCAAAAGGAGAGGGAGTGGGAAGACTGTGCTCACCCCGGACACCCCCTCCCCTTCCAATCCCTGGTCGTCTAGAGGAACGTGGAGACATCAGTGTCTAATTGTAGATTGTCTTACTGAAGACCCCGCTGAAAGGACTGGATGTCGGATGTGCTCTAGTAGGGGGAGGGGGTCGGATTCTGGGGTGAAAATGAATCCTTCTAAGTGAGGGGCACAATTTTCCAGAAGGGGTGATTTTCCTTCTGCAAACTAGAGGCAAGAGTCTCTTTGAGGGAGATGCTTAGACACGAGGGCATTGGATTCAAGACGTGATCAGATTGGGCCTGAGCCCAAGCAGAACCCTGTTGTGAAGAGTTAACATCTTAGGTTCCCATTGCCTTTGGACTCTGAAGAAAGTCAAATCTAGCCCTGAGCTTAACGTTTCCCCACCTACACTCCCTTTAAAATTACCTTGACCCTTCAGTAAAGAAGTTGTCCCCAACAGGCTGGTGTAGGTGCACTGGGGGAGCTGGATTTCATGGTCAAGGCAGCAAAAGGGAGGGTCTGTGCTGTGTCTGTGGGACCATGAGTGGGGTCTTCAGCGGAGAGCGGGGCACCAAGGTCGTCAGTGCAAAGAGGAAACTCTTTGTCTCAGGAGCTTCCAACTCTTCACCCTTCTGTCAAAACGTTGCGGGAGCTCGGAAGGTAGGATGGGGAAATTTCAAGTGTAAAGTATAATTTATTGATAACAAGATTACTTGATTTTTTTTTTTTTTTGGCTGTACCGTGTGGCGTGTGGGATCTTAGTTTCCTGACCAGGGATTGAACCCGCACCCCCTGCATTGGCAGCATGGAGTCTTAACTACTGAACCACCAGGGAAGTCCCAAGATTACTTGAATTTTAATTTATGATTAATACCTTAAGCTGGAAGACTATAATTCTGGTGACATTCAGACATTAGCCAAGATGTTAGGCAAAAAAGGTTGTATACAGGGGTAAGAAACTTGATTGCACTATTGGAGTCATATCCCCTGGGCCATTATTCACTGCATCTATAATGAGGCCAGTGTTGGCGGAGGGCAATGGCAGAATTTACTACCTGAAACCCAGAAAGGCAAAGATGGCTGCATCATTGGCCCACATGGTGGATAGCCAGAGAATGTGCACGTGGTGAATAGTGTATTTCTGCCTGTGCTCCCAAGGGAGGGCCTTTTCCTTGGAGTAGATCTCCAAAGAGCCCATGAATACATTTAACAGGATAAGGTGCAATCAGAGATGATTAGAAGCATCAGTGATGCAGATAACTAGACAGATCAACAACAAGAAAGTATCTTCTCTAAAATAGGTGGATGTTTCTACCTTGACAGCCACGGTGTCTATTTCAGTCTGCTAATGGATTTGATATTCATTCCACACACTATACAACCTTATTTTGAAAACCACAGTCGCTACAGTCAATCATTACAAACACTCCCTTGCATACGTCTTCCACTTCATACTACCTGCTTGGCAAAACCACAGTCCTGAATCAATCCAACTCTGCCCTGCACCTGTGCAGCTAAATGTGGGAGCTGAATAACACACCATCACCTGGATGTTAATTGAATTAATGACCATTAACCTCAAGTGGGCCTTTAATGCCACACTTCCCCACCTATTCTTCCCCTCTCCTGGGTGAGTTTTCTCCTCTCCCTGTCCCACCACCCCTCCCATCCTTGTCTTCCTCTTCTTTCATCTCCTTCTTGTTAAATAGAGGGATGATTTAGGCTCAGTGAAATGCACAGATTATAAGTTTGACGATTTTGACAAACGCACGCAGTGTGTAACCCACATACCCATCAAGATATAGAATACTACCATCACCCCCAGAAGTTTCCCTTAAGTCCCTTCCCAGTCCATTCCTGTACCACCACCCCCAGCGGCAACCACAGTTCTGAGTAACTATTTCACACTTTTCCTTTCTCCTCAAATATCCAACTCTCCTTCCCCATTTTTACTCTCGGCTGATGATCTTGTTTCCTACTTCATAGAGAAAATGAAAGCAGCAAAAAGAGAATTTTAATACGCCCGCCTCCACTGCTTCCCATCCACCAGCATTGCATCTGCATCCTTCCTGTCTCTGCCTGGATGGACCGTCTCTGCTCCTGTCGAAAGCGAAGCCCTCCCATGCTGTCTCAGGTAGTCAAGAATAGCACTGCAGCAATTCTTTCCTCTTTCTCTTATCTAACTTCTGACACACTCCTGGATCCATTCCCACCAGCATTTATGTCTGTGCTCTCATATATCCCATCCTAAAAGGGAAATAAAAGAACCCCCCTTGACCCCATCACCCCTACTATCCCCTGTTTCTTTGCTCATATTAGCAAAAATCAAAGTGTAGTTTATACTCTGGCTTTAATTCTTCCCTATTCTCTCACAAATACTTTCTATTCAGACTTCACTCCTGCCACCCCATGGAAACTGCTCTTCTCAAGGTCACCAAAGGCCCTCCACACTGTAAAATCCAATAGTAAAATTCTCAGTCTTTGGTAGGAGTTGACAAGATTGGCCAATCTTTTCTCCTTTGATAAAATGTCTTCCTCTGGTCTCGCAACACTTTGGATTTCCTCCCTGCTCAGTTGTTCTCAGGCTCAGTTTGGTCTCAGTTTGGTTCCTTGTCTTCTTCCTTAACTCTTGATGTTGGCATGCCTCAGGCTAGCCCTGTCGATGTACTCTTAGTGATTGCGTTGGACTTGTGGCTTTAAGTACCACCATAGGACGACGTTTTCCAAATTTTTGCCTCCGGTCCAGATGTCTGACCTGAAATCCACACCTGTGTTATCCAACCTCCTACTTGACGCCTCTACTTGGATGCCTGATGGAGAGCTTGCCCCAAACTGAACTCCTGACCTTCTACTATAAACCACTTTACTTGTAGCTTTGCCATTTGGGTTGATGGCTGTCCATCATTGTGGTTGCTCAGACCAATATCTTCAAGTCATTCTTGACACTTTTCTTTCACTTGCACCCCACATCCAATCCAGCAGGAAATTCTGTTGGCTCTCTATGGCCAATAGTATTACTTTTCACCCAATAATCCAGTTTCCCTTTTGGCTGTGCCCCTCCTTGCAGGATTAAATATCCCCACTTCGTTGAGTTTAGGAGTGGCCATATGACTTGCTTTAACCCAATAAGTGTGGGTAGAACCGACGGATATCATTTCCAGAGGGTGCTCTAAGACCCAGCAGGTGATGGCCCACAGTGGTCCAGACAGAGGCAGCTCTGCCAGACGGGACCCAGAGCCAAGTCACGGGGAGTAGAGCCACAGCCGACTCACACTGGCAGTGAAGTGTTGTAAGCTGCTGACTTGGGGGTGTCTTGTTAATGCAGCATAACTACGTCTTCTGAGCAATATGCTCTCCCTTCTGTTTCTGGTGAATCTGAGGTTCTTGATGTCTTGTCGCAGAAGGAATTCAGTGAGAGACAAAGTGATAGGTAAGATGTGGCTTTATTTAGAGAGAAACACGTTCCACAGATTGCGGGCCATCTCAGTAGGCGAGAGGCCTTGGGAGAAACACGCTCCACAGACAGAGCATGGGCCAGCTCAGGAGGTGAGAGGCCCCAAAATATGGCCTGGTTAGTTTTTATGGGCTGTGTAATTTCATAGGCTAATGAGTGGGAGGATTATTCCAATTATTTTGGGCAAGGGGCGGGGATTTTCAGGAATTGGGCCACTGCCCACTTTTTGACCTTTTATGGTTGGCCTCAGAACTGTCGTGGCACTGGTGGGCGTGTCATTTAGCATGCTAATGTATTACAGTGAGTGTATAATGAGGCTCAAGGTCCACTGGAAGTCAAATCTTCCGCCATCTTGGACCTAGCTGGTTCTAACCGGTTTTCGTCGCGTCCTATGGCTATGTCATTCTTTTAAAGGTTGTGCCCTGCTCCCTTCCCTCCTGTTTCATTTCCACAAGCATCTTGACTGATCACTTCTACTACTACGCTGGTTCAAGCCATCGTCATCTCATGGCTGGGTTACTACAGTGGCCTCTTAACTGGTCTCCCTGCTTCTTTCCTCAGCCTCCTGTGGACAATTCTCAATAAAGCAGCCAGGGAGATCCTGTTAAAACCTGATTCACTTCTCTGTTCAAAGCACTGCAATGGCTCTTCGTTCTACTTAGAGTAAGAGCCAGTCCATGGGGTCTAAGCCACCCAGCAGGATCGGCAGGCCTTACCTCCCTCCTTATCCCCACGTTCTCCCTCTTGCTCCCTTGGTTCCGATCCCACTGGCCTCCTCTCTGTTCCTCAGCTCCGCAGGCAACTTCCCACCTTAGGGTTTCTCTACGAGCTCTTCCCTCTGTCAAGAATGCTCTTCCCCAGATATCTTCACACCTAACTTCCTTGCCTCCTTCACGTTTTTGCTCAAATACCACCCTCTCAGTGTGGCCTGCCCTGACCCCCCTATCAACAGTTGTACCCCTTTCCTCTGCCACCTTGGCATCTTTGACTCCCTGCTCTGTTTCCCCATAGCACTTACCACCTTTTAACATACTATATTATTTACTTTTTACATCGTATTGTTTCTAGTTTCTTGCCAGCCTTCCCCATTTGAATGTAAATTTCATGAGGGCAGATCTTTGTGGCATTCACTGATTGTACTAGTTGACTGTTTCAGTGATAGCACATGAAAGCATTGAATACTTAGGCAAATTAGAGAAAATATTCACTGTAGAAGGCAGTGAAGCTAGAAGGAGGAGATGGCTATGTAAATCAGCACCGTGGGACCAGGGCCCATCCTCGCACAACTCAGAGTGCCAGGAGATGGGGTGCTGGATGGATAATCGGCTGTGCCAGTGGTTTTATTTATGGCTCTTCTTGTTGGGAGCAAAACAAAGAATGCTTGCTTTACCACCCACATAGGTCTTGGGTTTCTTATATTTCAGATATCCCATTTTTGGTCACATAGGATGCTGGTTTTAGAGCCAAACTTGCTTATTATATAGCAGCTTCTCGTGTATGAACACACAACCCATCCCCACTTTTCCTTTCCATCCATGGCCACGGATCCATAGAGGTTGAGTCCTCCCATGATGGGTAAACAACACAGCTCACCCATCTTTTGGGCCAAGGACCTAGAATAATGCCTGGTACGTAGTAGTTGCTCAATAAATTTGTTGACTAAAGGAATTCAGGAGAACAGCCAAGTCCAGGAATAAATGAAGCATTTTCTTCAAGTAAGCCCTGGCTCTTCAAGCGGGCTGCATGCTAGCTCTGTCAGACAAGACTGGGCCATGATAATTGGGAGTGGAACCACTGTCTGACTGAGGCTTAACTGCAGGCTTATCTCCCAAGAAAACAGTCTAGAATGTTTGGGACCTTGGACAGAAGTTCAAGTGCAGTGTTACTTAAGGTCTTTAAATGACTAAAATGTTATAATTGTTGGCACACTAGTTAACTTGCAGTTAGTGGTTAAGAACATGGGCTCTGGAGCCTGATTAGGTTCAAATTCCAATTCTGCCACTTAGTAGCTGTGTGATCTTGGGCAAGTTACTTAACCTCTCTGTGACTCATTTTCCTCATTTGTGAAGTGGTGGCGATAATAATTCCTATCTCATAGGGCTGTTGTGAAGTTAAAGTGAATGCATGTAACGCATGTTTATGCCAGTCCCCGGCACATAGGAAGTAATACATGTTTGCCATTTTATTGTCAGTATTATGTATGTTATCCTACCTTCTCTTACTCATCCACCTGTTGTGCTAAGTGGATTCTGAAAGCCAGCAAGAAGACACTGAGACCCCTAAAATGCTGTTGTCCAAACATCTGTCCTCTCCTCAGAGTGCTTGGTCAAAGTTGTCCCATTAGTTTTATATTTGTTTAATTTTTGATAGGTGGGGCCAAATTGCAGAACAAATTTTGTTCACTTAGAACAGCCTTTAGATTCCCCGCTCCCCTCAAGTCCCCCTTCTCAATCTGTGATAATGTGCCAGCCTTCTCAGGAAAGAGGGGGAGGTCCAAAGGAAAAGGAAGGCTGTTGACATAGCCCCCAGGAAGCGGGATCTTTTCAGGCGTGTGAAAAAGTGCATTGACGAGGAAATGGGGATTACAGAGAAGTTTGCTTCTTAATGCTTTTATTTTCTAAAATATGCCCAATGAACATGTATATTTTAAAAGTTAGAATAAAATATCATCTTTTATAAAATAAAGAATTTTTAAAAATCCTGCCCAAATCTCTCATTAAACAGCTGAAAGATCTACTAAAAGAGGAGCGGATCGCATGGGATGAAGGGCGGAGCTCAGTGGCTTAGGTAGGTCTTGGAACATGAGGGAGTCCAGGAGGGAAATAGGGGCGCAGCAGGAGTGAGAGGTAGGCTTTCCTACAAACCTCAAGTCATTTGGAAGAGTAAAAGGAGAACCAGGACACCAAAAAGACTCTTAGCTGGCCAACCAGCAATGTTTGAGCACCCACCGTATGCAAACTGCTACCCTAGATACTGTAGGAGAGATTCCAATGGATACGGCAGGGTTTCTATCTCCTGTTGCATCTAAACATGCACTTTAGAGGAGAAAAAGAGGATGCACAGCAAGTGCATCATCCTCTTCTTTTGGAGGGAAGAAATCTTTTAAAATAATGATGCCAGTTCTTAAAGTACCCTTTGCAGACCAAGCTCATCAGGGATATCACGGCTGATTATGAAAATGCAGACTCTCCATCCCTGATGAATCAGCATGTCTGGAGCCCGGAGCCAAGGGATCTGGCTCTTAATCGGCACTTGAGGTGATTCTTACGCACAGTTTAAAATGTTAGAACTCCCGCTGCTTTGTGTTAGCTACCAAATGAATTAAAAGAGAAATTACTTTTGAAGGAGGATGGGGATGGATGGTTTGATGGAGGAGAATTATTTTTTTAATTAATTAATTTATTTATTTATTTTTGGTTGCATTGGGTCTTTGTTGCTGCGTGCAGGCTTTCTCTAGTTGCAAAGAGCAGGGGCTACTCTTCGTTGCGGTGCGCGAGCTTCTCATTGTGGTGGCTTCTCTTGTTGTGGAGCACAGGCTCTAGGCACGTGGACTTCAGTAGTTGTGGCACGTGGGCTCAGTGGATGTGGCTCTTGGGCTCTAGAGCGCAGACCCAGTAGTTGTGGCGCGTGGGCTTAGTTGCTCCGCGGCATGTGGGATCTTCCCAGACCAGGGCTCGAACCTGTGTCCCCTGCATTGGCAGGTGGATTCTTAACCACTGTGCCACCAGGGAAGTCCTGATGGAGGACAATTTGAACCGAGGCATTGGCTGGGTTTTGCTGACTGACTGAGGCCAAAGGGAGGTGCTGTTCCAGGGTGAGGAATGGCTCGTCCAAGGCAATGACATGACTGTAGCACAGGGAGGAGATGACGGTGCTGAGGTTTCTGGCAGTCACAGGCCCACCAGGCAACGTGTTTCCTGTTCTGCAATCTCACCGCCTCTCTTCCACGCACAACTAGGATGACGGTGCAGAAGGATTCACTGCGGAAAGCTGGCTTGGCTTGGTGCTCATCTGCCCCTGAGTGAGCTAAGCTCATCTGCTTTTTGCCTTCTGTCAAGTCAGCTCTTCTCTGAATTCAAGTAGAACTATGAGAATTTCTTGCCACCTCGAGCTGGAAGTTTGCCGTTATCACCGCTTGAGATACCACAAGCAGACTGTATTTCCAAACGGAAAGCAGCCCTCTCAATGCCTGCCTCGCCAGGGCGGGGCAGACAGGCGCTGGGGGCACCAGGGGGGTTTGTCATCTCAGGTGGCGTCTGCAGAGAGTGAGTGCGAAGCAGCAGGAGCTCAGATGTCGCCACGTAGCAGAAGTGCCTGGATCAGCTGCTGGGTCTGCACGTGGGTTGATACATCCCTTCCTAGGCCACCTGGACGTTGTCAATCAACAACAAGCATTTGATGACCGACCCTACTGTGGAGTCAGCACTGTCAGCCTCTACCCCTTTCTCACTTTCTAGATGATGCTATTTGAGGCATATATAAGGGGTGAGAGCCTGGTGCCCATTTCCCTGGGCGGCCTGGGGCCTGAGCTCACCACTCTGCACCCCGACAGTGACAACTCCATCAAAGTCGACTGCCTCCCTTCGGGACCCCACCACCGTGGTGGAGCAGAAGACACATGATGCGCTGTAGTAAGATACAGACACGGTGCGCGGGATGTGGAGATGCACTGCCCAGATGGCCCCTCCGGCGAGGAGTGTGGACAGCAGACTGTTGTCAGCTGTTAGCCCTTCCAGGTCTGCCTCAGCTGCAGAGAGCTGCCCCCCCCCCC
>NW_006780202.1:560292-561573 GCF_000442215.2 Lipotes vexillifer | reverse complement strand
CCGCCCCCCCCCCCCGCCCCCCGCCAAGGCCATGCCCACATCCAGTGACTGACTGAGGCAGGTGTATAAAGGCCTGGCTATCTGGCCCAGGGCCCGACAACTCAGATGGGCCTCCCAGTCTTTTGGTCTCTTTGGTCTCTTCTTTTCAGAGGTGCTAATCCTAAAGGCCTTCCCCAATAAACACCCACAGCCTTAATTCTGTTTCAGAGTCTGCTTCCTAGAGAACCCCACTTGCAACACATGAGTTTGAATTTCAGCTGGACTAATTAGGAGGTCTGTGACCCGGGGGAAGCAAGAACTTATTATCGGTAAGACTTCATTTTCCTTATCTGCGAAATGGGAATCACAGTAACTTCTTCATACGATTATTGTGAGTCCATTCACATACCTGGTGCAGAGTAATCACTCATAAAATTACATATCATAATCTTGGGCAAGTTATATAACTTTAGTGAGCCTTGGATCTTTTATCTAAAAATAGGACAATACCACTTACACCTCAGGATTTCTTTTTAAATTGAAGTATAGTTGATTTACAATATTGTGTTAGTTTCAGGTGTACAGCATAGTGACTCAGTGTATCTCAGGATTTTGGCAAGGATTGTGTGACATCCTGTGTGTGTTAGGTACTCAAGACATATGCCCTTTCCCCCTATTTTTTTCTTTGAAGTATCAGTAGTACCTTTATATTGTGAATTTGAAAAATAATTCCTGAGAAACAATGTAGAGCAGAAAGGTGGGGCTAAGGTGGAGCCCTGGTTTTGTGGCTCTCTTCCATCCCAGGTCAAAGGCCACCTCCTTCAGGAAGCTCACCCTGACTGACTCAACACATTCTGCAAACCACTCATGTGACCTTTGATTCCCCTCTCTTTTTCCTTGGTTCATGTTTTTTCAGACTTTATTGAATTCGTTACAATACTGCTTCCATTTTTATGTTTTGGTTTTTTGGCCACGAGGCATGTGGGATCTTAGCTCCCTGACAAAGATCGAACCCGAACCCCCTGCATTGGAAGGCAAAGTCTTAACTACTGGACCGTCAGGGAATTCCCTTCCTTGATTCATTTTTGTAATCCTTATAATAAGATATTTCTGTGGATTACAGGATTTCTATTTTTACATTGTAAAAGCAGGGAAGGTATCTATTTTTTAAAGAGGGTCCACCTACCTGAACATTGCTGTCTGTGTTCTCTGGGAATGTTTATTGGTTCCTATACTAGTTAACAGTGACCACCTCTTACGGAAGTGCTGAGTCTTGCTGGATGCCCTGGGGGATGCTCCAGG
>NW_006780202.1:549920-560282 GCF_000442215.2 Lipotes vexillifer | reverse complement strand
CTGCTGACTTGACAAGGAATATGAGGGCCAGATAGGGTCTTCCCCTCGTCCAACTCTGTCATCTCACCCACGAGGAAACTTTGTTTAGGTCAGCTCTGTTTTTAAATAATGTCATTTAAAGGCTCCTGTGAAATTTCTGTAGCCCCATCTTTATTATGTCTTCTCTATTTTATAACTTAACAGTCAATTTTTTTTTTCCCTAATGTAAAGCTTGGTCAGTTCTAGGAACACTGTCTTATACTGACACCTACTGGGCAGGTGGGAAAATAACTGATACCTAGAACACTGGCGTTTGTTAGGACTAGAAGCAGAGGAATTGTCTTCCCCATTGCATTCATTTTTAATAAGCATCTTTCTTACAACTATTCTTGTTTTAAGCTTTCATTTCCCTCTTCTCCTGCTAAATCTGATGGTCCATATTAGATTTTAGATTTCTTGGGTGTGATGATACTATCCAATTAAGATGCTAAAAGCCCATAGTACCTTTAAGCAATGTTGTTCTGTAGATATACTTAATGTTTAATGATGAACAATAATCACAGTCGTTAACTGTGACCTTAATTCTGCAAGCACTGCGGCTCTGAACAGCTGGCATGTCAAGTGGGTCCTGTGAAAATTATGGGGCCATTTTCATCCTGGATTCACCTGTTGGCGGGAACGGCAAGAGGCCATCTGATCTGGATCAAAACCTCTCACTAATGGTAGTAAGAACCATCCAGGATGAAGGACGTAAATTCTTTCCTTGAAGGTTTCTCCAGAGCTCACAACCCTAGTGAAAATGCGTTCAAGTGCTTCACTATCCTAATGTGACTTGGTTATAAAACCACCTCTCTCCTGCTTTTATATAAAGTTTCTTTGTTCTCCTAAGGTCTGGCAATGATTAAGCAAATCCTACTCATAAAAACCTTACAGGGCTTCCCTGGTGGCACAGTGGTTAAGAATCCGCCTGCCAATGTAGGGGACACGGGTTCGAGCCCTGGTCCGGGAAGACCCCACATGCCACGGAGCAACTAAGCCTGTGCGCCACAACTACTGAGCCTGCGCTCTAGATCCCGCAAGCCACACCTGCTGAAGCCTGTGTGCCACAACTACTGAAGTCCGTGCGCCTAGAGCCTGAGCTCCGCAGCAAAAGAAGCCACTGCAATGAGAAGCCCACGCACCGCAACGAAGAGTAGCTGCCGCTCACTGCAGCTAGAGAAAGGCCGCGTGCAGCAACGAAGACCCAACGCAGCCAAAAATAAATAAAATAAATAAACTAAAAAAATGATTTAATCTTTTAAAGTACTTTCTACTGGGTTCCATACTTGTTTTTCTTGTGGTAGAGATATACAATCAAATATTATTCAGCCATTAAAAAGAAGGAAATCCTACTATTTACTATGACAACATGGATTAACTTGGAGGGCAAGGTGCTAAGTGAAATAAGCCAGACAGAGAGACAAATGCTGCATGGAATCACTTATCTATGGGATCTAAAAAAGAAAGTCAAACTCATAGAAACAGAAAGTAGAATGGTGGTTGCCAGGAGCTTAGGGTGGGGGAAATGGAGAGATATTGATTAAAGAGTACAAACGTCCAGTTATAAGATGAGTAAGTTCTGAGGATCTAACGTACAGCGTGCAGACCGTAGTTAATGATGCTGTATCACATGCTTGAAATTTACTGAGAATAGATTTGACGGGTCCGCACCACACACACACAGAGAGTAACTATGTGAGGTGATGGTTGTGTTAATTAACTTGGTTGTGTAAGTGTTTTATAATGTATGTATATATCAAATCATCATGTTGTACACTTTAAGTATATATAATTTTATTTATCAATTGTATCTCAATAGAGCTGAAGATAGAAAAGAGAGAAAGGAAGACAGCCCCCAGGGTTTCAGCCTGATCACATTCTGTACCACAAGCTGGGGACTAAGAGATCCTGTTCATTATCTGGGGCTTGGAGGAGGAGCCACTGATGGATTGGGATCAGGTGTACTTGGGAGGAGCCTTGATACCTAGAGCAAAGAAGTCAGGTGGGCTCTGGGAGAGGAAAGGGCATGGATTTGGGACCTGTGAGACGTAGGTTTGAAGTTTGACTCCATCACTTACCTGTTGTGGATCTCAGGCTCCTCTTTGCCTCAGTTTCTTCATCTGTACATGGGGACAATAAGATCATTCCATATGGTGATTATGATAAATTAATGACACAGTGCTTGGCACATAGTAGGTACCAAGTTATTTCTATTCCCTGTTTCAAAGCCATGCGGTTTACTTATGTCTGGCCCTGTATGCCATCTGAATATCCCCCCTGTCACCAGATCTTTCATGTGATAGATGCCACTTCTGGAGATCCTTAGGGCTGAAGCTTTCTTCTCTTCAAGTTTTCCGGTTGCCGCAAATCATCTCTGCTTCCCTCTCAAACTTCTCAGACATGCTTTGGTCCTTGAATTGTCTGTTTTCAGACTTTAAAAAATGGCCCCAGGGATTTACTTATTTAACAAACTTTTTCTGAGCTCCTGTAAAGTAGCAGCAGCATTGGTAGAATGGTGAATAAAACATACAAAAATCCCTATCCTCACAGAGCTTTTATTCCAGAAGAGGAGGACAGAAAAGCAAGTAAAGCATATGGTTTGTTAGATGATCATAAATGCTAACTTAAAAACTGAGGCAAGACGGGTGATAGGGATTGTGTGTGTATGAGTGTGCACGTATTTGGGGTGATGGTTGCCTCGCTGCTTTTAGAGCTGTTCGGGGGACAAGGGCTGCCCTGGGAGCCCTAGGCTTCTTGTGGTGACATAAACAGGGTTAAAGTATGCTGAGGTTGGTCCTGATGGTCTCAAGGAAGATAGTGGTGTGCAGTGTAGAAGCATGAACGGTCCCCTCTTCATTCCTGCCAAAGGGGATGTGGAAGGAACATGGGGAGGGCTTCCCTGCTCTTATTTGGAGCAAGAGGAGTCAGTGGGATTCCCTTTGATTCCCTCCTTCATTCAGGCAGGGGGACTTCATAAATGTTGACTTCTTGAGACTCTGACCCTGACAGGCATTAAAACAAAAAACAAAAAACAAAAGAAAAAGGAGGAAGCTCAGATGTTGTTTTCTTCAAGGAGCCCATCCCAGTGCTCTGGAACGCAAGAGAGTCATGGGGGACCTGAGCTAGCCCATCAGGGAATGAGCCCTCTTTCTTGAGTGTCTATCATAAGATGTGATGCCAAGAAACATCGCTAAGACAATATTTAGCAAATGTGGCAGAATGGTGGGGGGGCATTGGCTGGGAGTGGAAAGTCTGCTTTCCCCTTTTGACTGACTCTTGGCTTGCTGCACTTACCCCTCCAAGTCTGTTTCTTCTTCTGCTCTTTGACGAGGAGGCTGGCCTCTAACATCTATTTCTGATACAAAATTCCATGACTTTAAGAAGTTAGAATTTTATCTGTCAGAGTTTTGAAAAGGAAACAGAGGACTTTAGAGCATAGATAGAGTTTCCATTTCATTTCATTTCGTTTCGTTTCATTTCATTTCATTTATTTTTTCGTTCCAGTTGATTTTGGAAGTAAAGGATGTAGGGAAGGCAGAATTGGCTTTTGTTGTTGGTTTAGAGAAAAAGATTAGATTTCCTGGATAATAGCCTAACATACCAGAGTGGATCTTTCAAAGACTGGGAAGAATTTGTTTGGCAGGAGAATTGCTGATTCGTTCAAGAGGGCTTTTCCACTCAATCTTCTGGACGAGGGAGAAAAAAATCCTGGTAAATCGACTTAAATGCCCCCATTATGAAGATGCCTGGTCCCTCTAGGCTGAATTAGTTGCTCCCTCCTCTGTTTCCACAGAAAGGCAAAGAGCAAGCTGGAGCCATGGGATAGAGAAAGGCAGATGGCCCCCTGCAGCAGCAGTGCATATAAGATGAATACTTAATAAGTGTGTGATGAATGAATAAATAAATGGAAGACTGTCAGGAAGTAAGACCAACCAATAGGTAGGGGAACTGGGGAAATCAGGGCAGACGGCTTCAGATTTTCATTCATCCCAGATCAAATTCAAGAATTACTAAATGTGGTTTATGAGCACATACAAAAGGAATCATCACCCAGACCCATCGTGGCCTCATCAAGGACTGGTTTTGCTAGTAATCTCACTGGTAGAGTCTCTAGACTTGTAGGTTGGGGGAAGCCTGTGAACATAGTCTATCTTAATTTCAGGAAAGGAATTAAAGTTCCCCCTGATCTTTTCTGGTTAAGATGGTGAAATGAAGACTTGCTGATCATACTGTTAGAGTTACAGCTGATAGAAATATCTTTATTCAAATAGTGTTGATTACAGCATTTTTGTAACTGGAATGGGATATCTAGTGGAGTGCCTCAGGGTTAAGGTCTTGGTCTTAACTGTCCAACTTTAAAAAAATTAATTACTTTGAAGTGATTATATGTTCACAGGAAATTGTAACAAAGAATGTGTAGGGAGGTTGTATGTATGCTTTAGTCTATTTCCCCCAAAGACAACACCTTGCATAACTATAGTATGATATCAAAGCCAGAAAATTGGTATTGGGACAGTTGTGTGTGTGGTGTGTGTGTGTGTGTGTGTGTGTGTGTGTGTGTATCTTTGTGGGTATCTCTGTGCAACTTTATTACATGTGTAAATTCATGTAACATCACCATAATCAAGGTAACACTTGACAACCACTAATCTGTTCTCCATCTCTGGGATTCTGTTATTTCAAAAATGTTGTATAAACAAGATCATACAGCATGTAATCTCTTGAGATTGGCTTTTTCCACTCAGACTAATTCTCTTGAGATCCATCCAGGTTACTGTATATATAACTTGTGTTGCTTTTTTATTTCTGAGTAGTATTCCATTGTATGGAAATACCACAGTTTGTTTAACCATTTACCTGCTGGAGGATATTTAGGTTGTTTTCAGTTTTTGGCTATTATGAATAAAGCTGTTATGAGCATTTTTTTTTTTTTTTTTTCCGGTACGCGGGCCTCTCACTGCTGTGGCCTCTCCCGTTGCGGAGCACAGGCTCCGGACGCACAGGCTTAGCGGCCATGGCCCACGGGCCCAGTCGCTCCGCGGCATGTGGGATCTTCCCGGACCGGGGCACGAACCCGTGTCTCCTGCATCGGCAGGCGGACTCTCAACCATTGCGCCACCAGGGAAGCCCCTGTTATGAGCATTTTTATACAGGTTTTTTAACACAAGTTTTCATTTCTTTAGGATAAACGCCCAAGAGTGCATTTGCTGGGTTACATGGTAATTATATGTTTAATTTCATAACACTCTGGCAAATTATTACCCAAAGTAGCTCTACTATTTTACGTTCCCATCAGAAATATGATTGATTCACTTTCTCTGCATACATGCCAGCATTTGATGTTTTCACTATTTTTAATTTTAGTCATTCTGCTATGTATGTAGTAATACCTCATTGAGGTTTTAATTTGCATTTCCCTAATGGCTAAGATGTTGAACATCTTTTCACATCTGTATTTGCTCTCTGTATATCCTCTTCAATGAAATGTCTGTTCGTGTCTTTTGTGCATTTTCTAATTGGAGTGAATTGGATTATTTGTTTCTTCCTGTTGAAGTTTGAGAGGTCTTTATATTGTATATTCTAGGTACAAGTCCTTTATTGAATATGAGATTTTCAAATACTTTCTCCTGGTCTGTAATTTATCTTTTTTTTTTTTTTTTTTTTTTTTTTTTTTGTGGTACGCGGGCCTCTCACTGTTGTGGCCTCTCCCATTGCGGAGCACAGGCTCCAGACGCGTAAGCTCAGCGGCCACGGCTCACAGGCCCAGCCGCTCCGCGGCATGTGGGATCTTCCCGGACCCGGGCACGAACCCGTATCCCCTGCATCGGCAGGCGGACTCTCAACCACTGCGCCACCAGGGAAGCCCTGTAATTTATCTTTATATCCCCTTAACAGGGTCCTTTGCAGAGCAAAAGTTTTACATTTTGATGAGGTCCAATTTATCAAAGTTTTCCTTAAGGGATCATGAATTTTGGTGTCAAGTCTAAAAACTCTTCATCTAATCCTAAAGATGTTCTACTGGTTTTATTTTCTGAAAGTTTTATCATTTTATATTTTATGCTTAAGTTCATAATTCATTATAAGTTAATTTGTTTAACTTTTAAAGTCAAAGAGGTTGAAGATATGGTAGGCATGTAGGTGACGCAAGCAGCTGGAATACAGTGATGAAACAAGTAAGATAGAATTTATAAGCACGCAGTATCAGAGACAGTTTAGCGTGGGGATTGAGAAAGTGGGCTCTGAAGCCAGACTGCTTAGGTTCAAATGCCTGAGCTGCCCGGAAGGCCTTGGGGAAGTCCCATAACCTCGCTTGTGTCTTAGTTTCTGCATCTGCAAAATGGGATTAATGTAGAGTACTTACCTTATATGGTTGTTATGCGAGCTTAATGAGAAAATACAGAGCACTTAGATCAGTACTCCAAGAAATGCCACCTATTATTATCACTGCAACTTGACATTGGTTTAAACATTGGGCAATTACAGGGGAGACATGACCAAATAGGGAGTTCATGTGAAAAAATCCATTATATGCAAAGAAGTAGAGAGGTGAACTTAACATAGTCGAAAATTTTAACTTAAATGTCTGCCCAATTTTTGTCCAGTAGTAGATGTTTATAAATATGTATCTTCATCCAGAAATGGCAAGATTTATGCAGGATCAAAATGACAAGGCATTTAAATCCATTCAGTGGAAACCAGAGTCCACTTAGGACTGTGTAGATACTCAAATGCATTTTTTCATATTCTTGTTGAGACTGTACAAAGCAAAGTCATTGTTTTAGATTATCAGATACTAGAAAATGGCCAGTCATTATTTCTGTGCAAGTGTAATAAACCATCAGTAGGAACAAAAGGGCACTGACAGCGTTCATTGTTGTAGTTTGATGTGGGATCATGTAAATTCTCAGCTTCTTGCAGTGGGGACTTCTGGGTCCCCAGCCCTTGGTACCACTAACAGAATGCTGGGGCACAGATTTTAATTATGGTCTCTACCTTTGATGAAAATGAGGAATGAGGGAGATGTAGACATAGGGGGATTGACTAGATGGAGAAGGGGTTACCGGAAGTGACAGGAAGAAGCCATTACAAATATTAGACATTAGAAGGGTTGGGCAGAGGAAGCAGAGAGTGTCTCAGATTACTAGAAAGAAGTGGGGCCCCCTTGGGCTGGGGTCTGTCTGGTCATTACTGTGCCAGGAGGCAGCTGAGGGCCACTGGGCAATTCACGCAGTCTCTTCATTTCCTTTTCTGCCACAGAATAAAAATGGTATCTGCTCCACAAACTCCACGGGCTGTTATGAAGAATACATTTGCATGAAAATTTCTTTAAGCAACACATGAAAATATGACATTGTTATTGCTTTGTAGTGGATCTTTGTTCATTATTTTTATGGAATATACTCTTTTTAAAAAATTGCTATTAGAGTATAATTGATTTACAATGTTGTGTTAGTTTCTGCTGTACAGCAAAGTGAATCAGTTATACGTATACATATATCAACTCTCTTTTTAGCTTATTTCTCCATATAGGTGATTACAGAGGATTGAGTAGCGTTGCCTGTGCTATATAGTAGGTCCTTATTAGTTATGTATTTTATATACAGTAGTGTGTATATGTCAATCCCAATCTCCTAATTTATCCCTCCCTCCCCTCACCCCCTGGTAACCATAAATTTGCTTTCTACATCTGTGACTCTATTTCTGTTTTCTAGATAAGTTCATTTCCACCCTTTTTTTTTTTTTTTTAACCTGGAATATCTCTTAAGAACTAGCCCAATCTCTCTCTCCTTCTCTTTGCTTACTAAATTCCTTAGATGTGGGGGTTCCCCACTCTACGTCGTTTAGCAGTGTCTCAGCAGTGTAGTGTAACTGGCTTTACCTGAGATGCTGTTTTGTGTCAGTGACTGCTGTATGATGTTTGTAGTCTAGATCATTAAGCTGACTCTCCTCTCCTAAATCTCTCATGTAGGGAACTGACCTGCCTTTTTCACTCTATGCCTTGCCACTTCTCACGTGTTTATATGCCTGAAAAAACATGGATCCCAACTCTACCCAAGAAAACAAGCTTTAATTTGTCTTAAACAATAAGTAGCCGAGGTTAGCAGATGTAAGCTTTTACATATAGAATGGATAAACAAGGTCCTACTGTATAGCACAGAGAACTATATTCAATATCCTATGATAAATGATAATGGAAAAGAATCTTAAACAACGAATGTATATATATGTATAACTGAATCACTTTGCTGTACAGCAGAAATCAACACAACATTGTAAATCAACTATACTTCAATAAAAAAAGAGTAAGTAGCTAAATGTTAGTTCAGGCTCCATTATGAAATACTCAAAGTTACACTGAAAATTGTGTGTGTACATGTGTGAAATAGGTTGAGGAAGAGACTATTTTTTTTAAGGTACCATAAATCTGTCTATTTCTTTGCAGAAAGCAGTATTCTTTAGGGTTTGCTATTATGGTCATCATTACCTTCAATTTTTAACTCTGTGGTTAATCAATAAACGGATTTTTTTTTCTTTTTGTTTTTGCGGTGTGCGGGCCTCTCACTGTTGGGGCCTCTCCCGTTGCGGAGCACAGGCTCTGGACATACAGGCTCAGCGGCCATGGCTCACGGGCCCAGCCGTTCCACGGCATGTGGGATCTTCCCAGACCGGGGCACGAACCCGTGTCCCCTGCATCAGCAGGCGGACTCTCAACCACTGTGCCACCAGGGAGGCCCCCAATAAAGGCATTTTTAGATTCATTCACAGGTTTAGACCACAAACTGAGAATTAAAGAATTAATCCTTTGGGAGAGTATTTTGGGGGAAAAAAATGCAGTGACCACAAAGTCCCTTAATTATGAAAACATGAGGAGAGGATCGCTAACAGTGGCAAAATAAAGACCTTGGAATAATATAAAGTTTTCTTAATTTGAATGCTTATTTGTTATTCATATTTGATTTCCCCATTGCAACCTCATTAAAATAGGGTAATATGTGTATCAAGAGAAGAGAAATATATTTATTTATTTAATGATTTGAGGAAGCACTGGGAAGACTGTTTTGATGAAAATATTTCTCAAAGTTCTGCCACATGGAGAACAGTACAGAGGTTCCTTAAAAAACTAAAAATAGAACTACCATATGACCCAGCAATCCCACTACTGGGCATATACCCTGAGAAAACCATAATTCAAAAAGAGTCATGTACCACAATGTTCATTGCAGCACTATTTACAATAGCCAGGACATGGAAGCAACCTAAGTGTCCATCGACAGACAAATGGATAAAGAAGATGTGGCACATATATACAATGGAATATTACTCAGCCATAAAAAGAAATGAAATTGAGTTATTTGTAGTGAGGTGGATGGACCTAGAGTCTGTCATACAGAGTGAAGTAAGTCAGAAAGAGAAAAACAAATACCGTATGGTAACACATATATATGGAATCTAAAAAAAAGGTTCTGAAGAACCTAGGGGCGGGACAGGAATAAAGATGCAAATGTAGAGAATAGACTTGAGGACACGAGGAGGGGAAAGGGGAAGCTGGGATGAAGTGAGAGAGTGGCATGGACATATATACACTACCAAATGTAAAACAGATAGCTGGTAGGAAGCAGCCGCATAGCACAGGGAGATCAGCTCTGTGCTTTGTGTCCACCTGGAGGGGTGGGTTATGGAGTGTGGGAGGGAGATGCAAGAGGGAGGAGATATGGGGATATATGTATATGTATAGCTGATTCACTTTGTTATAAAGCAGAAACTAACACACCATTGTAAAGCAATTATACTCCAATAGAGATGTTAAAAAAAAAAAAGCTCTGCTACATAGTTCTGAAAATCCACCATTAGAGAATCATTCTTTGGGGAGTACCAGTTATTTAGGAGGGATACCTATTAAGCTGCTGTCAGTCAAGAACACATATACAAGGCCACATAAGATTATCACAAAGTACAGGCTCTGGAGTCAGATGGACCTAGGACTGAATTTGGCTTTGGCACTTACTAGCTGTGAGATTCTGGGCAAATTACTTATCTTCTCTGAGTCCCAATTTCTTCATCTGTAAAATGGGGTTAATAATGACTCTCACCTGATGGACACAATTTAAATGAGTTGATCTATTTGAAGTACCTAATATAATACTTACTTTAAAGTAGCCTCTTAGTACATCGCAATGAAAATTATTAGCAGTGGTAGGAATATTTCATTTGAATTGGGGTTTGCATAGCTTTGGGGGTGCATGAAGAAATTCCAAGAGGTATACAGATTCAGATAATTTCAAGGGAATCAATTTCCAAATTCCCTCTCTCTCTCCCTCTCTCTCTCTCTCTCTCTCTCTCTCT
>NW_006780202.1:517990-549809 GCF_000442215.2 Lipotes vexillifer | reverse complement strand
TATATATATATATATATATATATATATATTCTTTCTGTATTCATCTGCTTACAAATGCACCTGCATCAGGCTGCTTCTCCTTTTCTGTCTTGCCTTCCACAATTTCCCTTCTTCTGCCTTACAGAAGAGATCTCATCCGACCCAAACCATGCTATGGTACTTTGTCTTGGGTATAGAAACCTCTGGGGCACTGAACAGAGGCAATTCAAACTACAGGTATTTGAGAGCCCTCTTTAAGCAAAATGACACCATGAACTAAAGGTAATAGGGTATCATGTCTTTCCGTGTCTTATGCTTATCTCTGTTAAGGCAAAGCATAACTCTTATGGAATGAACGTGTCCCCACAAAATTCATATGTTGAAATCTTCACTGCCAACGTGATGGTATTTGGAGGCTGGGCTTTTGTAAGATAATTAGTTCCTGAGGGCAGTGCCCTGATGAATACAATTAATGCCTTTATAAGAAGAAACATTGGAGCCCACTCTCTCTCTCTCTGTCATATGGGGTTACAATGGGAAGACAGCCATCTACAAACTGGGAAGAGGAGACTCATCAGACACCAGATCTTCTGGCCTCTTGATCTTGGACTTCCTGGGCTCCAGAAATGTGAGAAATAAGAGTTTCTTGTTTAAGCCACACACAGTCTATGGTAATTTGTTATAGCAGCCTGGACAGATTGAGACAATACCTTAAACAGGTAAGCTGATGTATGTTTGGATGTTTTTGATTTCAAGTCTGTAATGGAATTATGTAGTGGAGGGGAGAGGTGATGGGTTTTTTGTTTGTTTGTTTGTTTTTGGTCTTCACTACTGGCAAAGAAGGTATTGTTCCTGAGGAAAGAAATCGTTGAGAACAGAGTAAAAAGAACATTTCTTGGAAATACGGAAGATGGCAGTGCGTTATTCGCGCAGGTGACAAACTCATGACGGGTTTCTGTACTTAGCTAGCTAGCTGTCTTGAAATATTCAAGATTTGAAAGCAGCATGCTGGGAAATACCAGTCTGCTATGAAGCACCCTTCCTCTGCAGTTTCACCATCTCAGTAAAGAGGATGAGGTCAGTGAATTTGCTCATTTATCTGCATTTTAGTCTAGTCTCACTGGTATAATTTGCATAATATCAAGGTGAAAAGACCCACATGTTCTTCCACCATGTCAACGTTTTATTTTCTAATAAGAAACATATATCAGAGGTAAGTTAGTGTTTTGTGTTCTCTTGAATATTTATTCAAATTCATAGGAGAAACATTTTCATTAACTTTTGGTAAAAGAAGTTAGCAAAATATGAAATCCATACTCATTTTTTATGAATGTACAAATCTCCTGCTCACTGTCACTGATCAACCACTTTTCTGCTCATTTATTAAATCCTACCATGTACATATTAGGTATCTTAGCTTGGGCTGCCATAACAAAATACCATAGACTGAGGGGCTTCAATGACAGAAATAGATTTTCTCATAGTTCTCGAGATGGAAGTCTGAGATCAGAGTGGCAGTATGGTCCGGTTCTAATGAGGACCCTCTTCCTGGCTTGCAGGCAGCCACCTTGTCCCTGTGTCCTCACATAGGAGAGAGAGATCTGGTGTTTCTTCCTATTGTTATATGGGCATCAGCCCTTTTGGATTAGGGACCTACTCTAATGACCTTATTTAACCTTTCTAACCTCTTAACAGGCCCTTTCTCCAAGTACAGATACACTGTGGGCAGGGGGTGGGGAGTGATTAGGTCTTCAACCTAGGAATGTTGGCGGGACGCAATTCGGTCCAAAGCATTAGGTTTAAGCAACTTAACAGGAATATGTTGCAGATTATACTTTAAATAATATTCTCAACAATACTTAATGTACATTTTGTAAGCATGTACTTATTTGCAACCGAGTTCTTTTCTCTTGCAATTTGCGTAAAATATTTAAACTATACTCCTAAAAGTAGAACATCTATTTAGTTTCAAAAGCAAATAAAAAATTTCCCCAAGTGCAAATCTAGTATAAAATGACCTAAGCAAAATATGTTACACATTTAGAAATCCAGCTTGATTTAATTAGTATTAATCTTTCCCTCTCAAATGTTAATATACTGATTCCAATTCTGTGAAATGTGTAATTACCTAAACATAATTGACTTCAACCCATTTTGGGAAGAAATCACTTATATACAAATAAATATCCTCCATCGTCTGTCTGTATTTCTGTCATATCTTTAGTACACATTTTGAGTTGTCCTTACAAAATGAAATGTGACATTAATATATGCCTTTGCTTACAGTCAAAAAGAAAAGTTCTGGGCTTCCCTGGTGGCGTAGTGGTTAAGAATCCGTCTGCCAATGCAGGGAACCCGGGTTTGAGCCCTGGTCTGGGAAGATCCCATATGCCACGGAGCAACTAAGCCCGTGCGCCACAACTACTGAGTCTGTGCTCTAGAGCCCGTGAGCCACAACTACTGAGACCACGTGCTGCAACTACTGAAGCCTGCGTGCCTAGGGCCTGTGCTCTGCAACAAGAGAAGCCAAAGCAATGAGAAGCCCGCGCACCGCAATGAAGAGTAACCCCTGCTCTCCACAACTAGAGAAAGCCTGCACGCAGCAACGAAGACCCAACCCAGCCCAAAATGAATAAAGTAAATAAATTAAAAAAAAAAAAAGAAAAGAAAAATTCTAAACTACACAATTTCAATTTTGCTTTTAACCCCAGTTTCATCTATTTTAGCTCCATAAGCAAAAGGCCTCTGAGAAAAAGTTGAACAGTATAATCAGTAGCATGTGCTAAGCTTTTTTGGGGTCATATTTCCTAGAAAGTGAAGAACTCTAATGACTGGGTAAAAATAAATTATTTTTGGTAAATTAGGTCATTTTCAATTCTTTGCTTTCAATAAAATAAAAGAAGGACCTAACCAAGTTGTCAATAGGTAGAAAATTAAAAATATTTTGGGGGGCTTCCCTGGTGGCGCAGTGGTTGAGAATCCGCCTGCCAATGCAGCGGACATGGGTTCGAGCCCTGGTCTGGAAGGATCCCACATGCCGTGGAGCAGCTAGGCCCGTGAGCCACAGCTACTGAGCCTGCGCATCTGGAGCCTGTGCTCCGCAACAAGAGAGGCCGCGACAGTGAGAGGCCCGCGCACCGCGATGAAGAGTGGCCCCCGCTTGCCACAACTAGAGAAAGCCCTCGCACAGAAATGAAGACCCAACACAGCAAAAATAAATTAATTAATTAATAAACTCCTACCCCCAACATCTTCTTTAAAAAAATATATAATTTTTTGATAATAGATCACTGTGCTCTTTTCGACTTATAATTAAGAAGGCATTCAAATAGCACAGTGGTATTTCCATAGGAAAATGCCTAGAACTGAGCTGTCAGGGGAAGCAGCTGGACCTAGTTGAGCAGAGAGGACCCATGGCTGAACACTTTAAAGAAGCAAGTAAATGTATGGTTTGTCTGACTTATCTTGAAAACCGCATGTACCTGAAATGTGAATATGTCTGCTGCTTCCAGTGCTTCGATTCACTGCAGAAGGAGCCTGATGGGGAGGGTTTATTGTGCCCCAACTGCTCTGTGGTCTCACAAAAGAATGACCTCAGGTGTGCTCTCAAGCTCTGAGCTCTGGTTTCAAAGGTTAAGGGGTTAGGGCCCCAGCTGAGAGCTGTCCTCCAAATGAACCCAAGGATGCGGAGGTTCCAAGTGGATGTGACCTTGGATGTTGACACAGCCAACAAGTACCTCATCATTTCTGAGGACCTGAAAACTGTCTGTTGTGGGTTTTTCAAGCAGAAGAAAAGGTCCTGACCTGAGAGATTCAACCATACAACTTGTGTCCTGGGACTCCCTCTGTTCACCTCTGGCCACCATTACTGGGAGGTGGATGTGGGGTCCAGCCAAGAATGGGATGTGGGCGTTTGGAGAGAATCTGTGCATTGACAAGGGAAGACTCAACTGACTCCAGATCTTGGCTTCTGGACTGTGAGTTTGAGAAATGGAGATGTCTTCTCTGCCCACACTGTGCCTTCTGCTGTTCTCAAAGAATGGTTCTTTATGGCAATAACTGCCCAGAACACAAGGACAGGCTGGTGATCCAATGAGAGACTGAAGGAGAGAGATCCGTGTGTGTCTTAGAACAGATTATGATCTCCTTACAGAATCATGTGGACACAACAGAGACCTGAGGGTTTTGAGGAAGGAAACACTGGCTTCAAAGGAGGTATTTTCCAGATTAAACAGACCTGAGACCATAAATATCAAGGGTTGTGGAACTTAATCTCAGGGGAAAGTCCAGCCTTCGGATGGTGTGCTAATGATCAGGGTGAAGAGACTTTGGAACAGTTTGGAAAAGTGAGACCATGAAGGAAAACGCCCAACGGGAAACACAGTGAAGGGAGCCCCTGGTGCACTTTGAGTGTCCCCTCCCCCCAGTTATGACTTTCGTTCTAAACTTGGATTCTCCAACTGGGAACATAAAAAACTTTCTGTGCCCTCTGCTCAGCTGCTCATGTAGATCTTCTCAATGATCACCAGGAGTTGTCACTAATCCAGACATGGATGAGGGTGATTTGCACTTGGGATAAGATTTGCTCCTCATTGGAGATGCCCCAGACTCTCCATGCGGACAGTGTCACCTATACTACAGATGATGTGATAATGGCACCTCTGTGGGGAGATGAGGTCCAGGGACCCTGTCCCTATAACTATGGCCCATCCTGATTGACACTTCCCTGTACAAAGCTCTGGAGCCAAGTCCAAGCAGGTGAATGCTTCCTTTTGTTCAACCTCAGGGCAGAAAAGAGGAGAGAGGGCTCCCCAGCAGGAGAGGAACTCAGAGCTGTGTTAGCACCATTAGGCAGGACAGGTACTCACCCTGCCTTGTCCTGAGCTGTCCCATTCATGCCCTGGCTGGACAGGTAGAAGGTGGGAATGTTCTGGGCTGTGTATCTGAGTGGGACCAGACCCATGAGGTTCACTGAAAATCCCTGTGCCCTGGAGTCTCTGACAAAGATGGAAAGAGGGATGGGGTCACTGTGGAATCTGTGATGACACTTTTATGGCTAGAGTCACTGAGCTTCTCAATCATGTAAAAAAGGGTCTACTGATTTTTTAGGACCTAACATATTAGGGTTGAGTGTACAATTTCTGTCAAGATATTCTGTCACCATTCTGGGTGTTTTTAAGTGGTGTGTGTAGGTGTTGCTCATATTTTTATCTAATTGAATGGGGAAATGCCTCATTGTCCTACTTTAACCTGGAGCAAGAGGAGGAAGAGAAAAGAATTTGTAGTGACATGAAATCCAGTTAATTGTCTAGTCTTCCAAAATGGTGTGAATGTTGGAAAATAACCAGTGTATGACCTTTTTTAAAAATTGGAAATAGGATTAGAATAATGCTGTCTGTGGTAATTCAACACTGCATTTTATATTTTGAAGTACAGTGGAATGTACCTTGGGCCATTGTATTGTCGGAATGTTTCTTCCCCCCCAGATTAGTATATTGATATGTAACCCCCAAAGATGACAGTATTAGGATGTGGACTTTTGGGAGGTGATTAGGTCATGAGGGTGGAGACCTCATGAACTGTATAAGTGCCCTTATTAAAGAGTCCTCAGGGAGCTCCATAGCCCTTTCCATCATGTAAAGACACAGTGAGAAGGCGCCAGCCGCAAATCAGGAAGGGAACTCTCTCCAGAAGGGGACAATGCTGGTGCCTTGATTTGGACTGCCAGCCTCCAGAACTGTGTGCAATAAATTTCTGTTGTTTATAACCCACCCAGTGGGTGATATTTTGTTCTAGCAGCTCAGACAGACTAAGGCCAGTATTGAGAAGGGCTTCAGGTGGTCGTCACGGCTAAGACAGAGAGGCAATGTCTGAGAAAATGTTTAGAGATTCTTTCCTGGAAGCAATGTGTCCCCACCCTCCCCAACTCTCCCTGTATCCTTCTATCCAGGGCCATGTGCCTGACTCCTTTTTCCATTGTCCTGGGCACACAATGAGCTCTCTTAGAAGGATGTTCTCATTCTCTTAGGAGGTCTCCATAAACCAGCTCTGATTTCTGTGCTGACCTGGTATGAGATGAGTTACACACTCCTCCTGCTGACTCAGCATCACATGAATTCCTACTGCTTCCACTCTATTGTGTGCATTTTTAGTCACAGTAGATATAAAACACAGAAAGTACGAGGAAGCTAGTGGGCAAGAAGTGCTCAGGCACCAGAGAGAGAAACAACTCCTTAAATTTTGTTTCAGTGAAAGCAGAGCTGGGTCATCAGAAATGTTGTTGGAAAATAGGGCTTCCGAGTCACTCCTTTTGTCTTTTTCTAATGCTTTTCATCTGCTTGTCTTATCACCTGGAAACTGACCTGCCCACACTGATCCTCCCACACCTGTGGGTGAAGAGAGGCTCAGGAGGCGGCAGGCACTGGGATGTGTGTTCCTGTCACAGCACAAGGGCACCTTCTGTGGCTTCGTTTGTGACTGGCTGTGGTGGTGCCTCGTGTGTGACTGTGTGAGGCTGGGGGTCCTGGATTGTGTGGGGACAGGTGTGTCCTTTTGCATTCTGGGTCATGATTGATGGTGTCAGGGAGGCACCTCCTCTGTGGGGTTGGTCTCTGTGTGTCCCGGGAAACGTACAGCCAGGAGGTTTGACCACATCACTCACCCCAGTAAACTCTCAGCCCCATAGGAAGGAGGTCATGGGCCATGTTTGTCAGAGGAGAGATGCAAGGGCATGAGGGGACCTGCATGCACTTAGGAGTCACTGGGAGGTGTGATGTAGGGAGAAATGAGTGGGGTTTCAGGGGGTTATATGAGGATTTACTGGGCTTGAGCTTCAAGTCAGATCTTTTGCCAGCAAACAGTGTTTGGTTGGATTCGTTGAGACTAAAGTTTTAACAAACTATAGAAATATGGAATTGTACAAGTAATTGTTACTCAAAGGAGATTTCTGTAAAATTAAAGTTAAATTAGAGGCTTGTATAGTACAGGTTTATCAAAGAAACTGCAGGGAAGGGATTGCTCTGTGGTAATGAATCAAGGGTAGAGTGGGATTATATATAAGGATACATTAAAAAATATATCAATTAAAAAAAGGAAAGAAAACGCCTAAAATTCTCATTACTTATTTAATTTAACAAGTTTTTCAGGACATATGTCTATAAAAATGAAAAATAGGAGTAGAATGGATGCTGAATCCTGTGTCATTCTATCAGTAACAGCCAAAGATACGGGAACTTGTTACAAAGATCCATCTATTCATTTAGATCAATTGTCCAATAAAGCCTTACTTGCTATGCTTTATAATTCTCAAAATATGTTATACATTCATATTTCTTTGGTCAATTTTATACTAAAAATCATTGTAAAGATAGCTCAATCCAGAAGACTTTACAAATACAAAATTACAATGTTTAAACCTCCACCTATAGACAATTATTTCTGTTATTGTAGAGAACTTAATAGAGTGATCATATAAAATCTTTCAAATATAAAAATATATTACATTAGTAAGATTCTTTTGGGAAAATATGAGATCAAGGAGAAAAAGGTATGATACAAAATTTCCAGTTGTCGAAAAATAGCTTCTTTGTGAATTTTTTTTTTTGTCTGAATTTTTAAGTGAGTGAGGATGGTTATCAAATTGCTTTGGCCTTTAGGGTCTATTGGATACAAGGTGTGACACAAGTTTTACTTAAAAGTCAATATTTACAATTTGCTAGAAAGTACATTTTTTGAAGCTGTTCAAATTTTTTTAGATTTTTTTGAGGTATAGTTGATTTACAATGTTGTGTTAATTTCTTCTGTACAGCAAAGCAACTCAGTTATACACGCATATATACATATTCTTTTCCATTATGAAGCTGTTCAAATTTATGATGAAATATTTTAGGTGTCTACTTGAAAATGTAGGGGATACATAGCTTTTCAAAATTCTTTTAGGGAGTATGAGAGAAAAAAGTTTGAAGACGAATAATTTAATGTGTCAAATCTTTACAGTTTTTTTTTTGCATTTTATTTATTTTTTATTTTATTTTTGAAAAGCATCTTTATTGGGGTATAATTGCTTTACAATGGTGTGTTAGTTTCTGCTTTTTTTTTTTTTTTTTTTTGCAGTATGTGGGCCTCTCACTGTTGTGACCTCTCCCGTTGCGGAGCACAGGCTCCGGACGCGTAGGCTCAGCGGCCATGGCTCACGGACCCAGCCGCTCCATGGCATATGGGATCTTCCCAGACCGGGGCACCAACCCGTGTCCCCTGCATTGGCAGGCGGACTCTCAACCACTGCGCCACCAGGGAAGCCCTAGTTTCTGCTTTAACAGTTGTTGATGATGGACTTCATGGGGAATAAAGTGGACAGGAAAATTTAGAGCATAGAGAAGGGCAGACATGGGTGTGCTGTTGATATGAGCTCTTGTGACCGAAAAGTAGAGCAGGAGAAATAGTAACAAAAAAGAACAAAATTGTACAGTTTTCAAAATTCTCAATTTTTGGCCAGTGCCTTGAGACATGGCCTTATCTGTTATTTATGAACTTTACAAAGCAGATTTACATTGAAGTTGGTTCTCTCTTCGGATGGGTTTAATTATGTTGGAGACCAAGACTCCATTATCATTCCCATGATTACTATGTTCCTGGAACTGTGCTGAGATGCAAAGATGAACATGCAAACAAGATTCCCTCAAGGAGTTTACAGCACAGAATAAAGCTAGAGCTTAATATAATCTTAAATTGAAAGTCAGTGATCATCTGCTCTGAGTATTTTTCATCTATATTCCATGTTTCTCTGCACAAAAATTAGAAGTAGATGTCATTTGAAGTATTTTTAAAGAAGGTCGTGATGGATTTGTGATAATTGTAACAATTCCTTAGTGTATATAGTATTTTATAGTTTATAAGGTGCTTTCACACAAAGTAGCTCATTTGGTCTTAATAACAACCATTTGTGGTGGGCAAGACATGTGTGATTACTCTTGACTTAGAGCTGAGAACGCTATGGCCTAGAAGGATTAGGTTCTGACCACATCACACGGCCACTAAATGGCAGAACGGATAGAGCCCAGGTCCTTCAGGCTCCTAGTTTGGAACTTTGCCCAAACTACCATGTTGTGTCCTGGGTCACTAGGTTTCCTCTCCTGTATGTTGGGAAAGACAGTTCTCTTTGGGCCTCTTCTATTCCTACACATCATGCTGGGTATACCAAGTCTGCAAGGCTCTGACCACTCTTTTACCTGGACCATTTCTCAGGGTTGTTTATGCAGCTGGTAACTTTGAGAGATCAGGTAAAAAGCCCCCAAGCAGTAAGTCTTGCTTACTGTTTGCTATAAAAATATGGATTCTTCAAACTCAGTTGTGACACAAACCTACTGCGTATTATCTATCAAGGCCCATCATATTGCCTCTGTGGATCTTGAGAGCAATGGGAACCGAGGCAAATATACTGATACTCATGCTTCTTACTGTGCTGTGAGTAATAAAGTCCTTTGTCTTTGGCCCAGAAGCCTCTTATTTTCTGCCAGCAGCCATGAAATAGTAACAGGTCAACTTATTAGCTTGTAAGCAGGGTAAAATCAAATCTCAGCCCTGACATGGCAAGGACACATACTCGCAAGATGTTTGAGGGCTATGTGTAAGGATGTGTAAGGTATGACAAGCCTCAAATAGGCCTTCAAATGGGGTATAGCCCCAGAATCTGGATTCAGGAATCTGAGGGTCCAGAAATAGTTCTTCGCAAAAGGAAGCTGGTAAAAATGGACACACACTGGTCTGGAAATAGCCAAACACAGAACAGACTAGGTCCAAGGGATTTGTTGCTTATGTGGCAGGTTGGATATTTTATCTATGTTACAGTGTCAGACTATGTAAGCCAGGTGTGCAGATATGTAGTCTCTTTCTCTGTAATGAAAGTTAACTTTGCCTTCTAGTTCTAATGGCAGTAATAGAAGCTTAATAATATGGTTCAGTTGCTTCAAGTTTGAAACTCAGATTCCCTCAATCCTCATGCTTCTTTTCTCCCAGCTGTACCAAGGGGGTGGGGTGGGATGAGGTAGTTTCTGTCCCTGCTGGCCTCTGCTGAGGTGTGGCTTGTCCCATCCAGTCTTGGGCATCTCATCTCTTCCTGCTGCCTGAACGGTGTTGTCTCTGGCCCCATCATGGCCTTCAGTTGTCGCATTCATATATCCTGGGTTCTCTACCAATCAGGGACCTCTTCTGTGCCGAGTGCCCTTTACAGGCATGTAACGCCTCTTAGTTCCATCTCTTGTGCCCTGCTGGGGTGTGTGGGGCTCTGTGAGGCCCATCTGCTTGGCTGTTTGTCTTGACCACTGCTCATCTCTCACTCAGGTGCCACGTTGGACATAGGGTTTTTCTATGAAGCTTGCAGACTCTCAGGAAGCATGCACCTCACTGGGAAGCCAGGCTCTGGTCTTTCTCCTTCAGAGCCCTCCATGGACCCACCTGGGTTTCCATCTGGATATCTAACCTGTTGCTCCCCATGTCTTCTTCAGAACTTGGTGTTGCGGATGGAGAGCTGGGGACTTTCCCAGGGACTTACCAGTGTCTGAATCCCAGTCATATCCGCTATGATTTTCCCCCCCATTCATTACATTTTTACTTACTTTTAGTCAGCATTTACATTCTTCTCCCATCAGTGGTCTATGTATAAGGTTCTCTGAATCCATGGGCTTTGGATCTTGATATTTAAAGTTAAGCCTCTAGTATTTAAAATTTTTTAAAAAGGAGAAAGCCTCTTTTCCTCTCTCAAACACATGCCACTTACTATAGAAAGCCATGCCCTGCAGACCACAGCCTCTGCTATAGATTAACCAAAGTCTTCTTGGTAGCTCATAATCCATGGCTTTTGTTCTGCCTGGATGATTCTACCCTGAGGGTGATGTACACAGAAAGTGCCCAATGACTGCTGAATGGTGGGTGAAAGGAAAGGGTGACAGGAATTAAAATGCACAGAATTTAATGATAATTTAAAAATTGCCCCACTACCACTGGGAAACCATGCATGTTTCCAGGATCCTCATCAAGAGATCATGGTTCCCAGGAAGCTGGCTAGAAGGAAGTTGCAGCCTACTCAATTACACTGCAACTTGCCAGGAATTAAGTCATTGTGTTCTTGGAACTGGAGAGTACAGTGTGGCCAGTGTTTATGTAACACTGTGCTGAAGAGTCTGGCCTTAGCTTCTGAAGACCAACAGGGTTATCTAGATGGTAACGTCTCTAGAATGGAGAGCAGTTCATCAGCTCATTCAGGGGCCCAGCTTTTGGGGGATACAGTTGATGGATTCCGTGTGAAAGGCAGGGCCCTAGCTGTTTGATAGCGGTTCTCAACTTTTAAGAGTCATTTAGGAAGAGTGTTTTAAAGTGTTGATTCCTGGAAACAACGTCCAGATAATATGATTCATAGGTCTGGGTTAAGGCTCAGGAATTTACGTTTTAACAGGCTTCTTCTGGACCACATTTTGAGAAGATTAGATGCACAATTGAAGTGGCTAGGATGAAAATTAGTCAGTGACAGTACCACCTTGAGATCCAGGCCAAAGGGCTCCTGCTTTCGGGTCCTTGGTCTAGAGGACCCTGTTCTGGCCATGTGATGGGGAATCAGTGAGCTTAAGGGGATATACCAGCTGGAGCCCAGGACAAGCTTTCTAGACCATGATCTGGGTACTGGGCCCCTGGAATTTTCTGCCCAAATGGCACTGAGCCATCTCCCAGGCTCTACACAAGCTTCCTCCCTGTTCTGAGCTCCAGAGGGCACACCCTGCTGCAGGCAGCCTTCGGCCTTACTGGTGGCTGGGGGCAGCTCTTGGTGGGGCTGTGGATGGAGCTTGGCTGTGTGAGCTGCCACACCCGCTAGTGGCTGGAGGAAGCCCGCATGGAGGGCTAGCTGTGGAACAGTGTGGGCTGTGGGCTGGGAGCTGGCCCTCCCTGTACTGCTGCATTCCTATGCCTGGCATTCAGCTTCCCTTTGAAGGTGCATTTATCAGGAAGAATAATAGAACATGTTTCATTCAACAGCTTGTTAGTATGGATTATAACTTCTAAATATGTAGAAGTTTTACGTTTGTAGGTCTTCATCGGATTCTTGGCTCACGTCCCATGAACGTTAAGGGCAGACCTGATCAATGTTTTCAAATGATTATCGCCTTAGAATCGATTTCTTCTGATCAAGAAACTGTCCTTCAAGCCAAGGACCGGGGAAGGAGGACAAATGGAGGAGAAAGGAAAGGAAATGTGACCTTGGGCTTGGCCACCCTGTGGGCCCAGTGAGGGAGCGGGTCAGACCTGTGTGACAGGACGAAACTTGATGCAGCCCTTCCGAGCCTGCCCGCTGCCTGTCCTCTGACTGGGTGGGGGATCGGTGCGGCCTAATTCTATTGGCGGTGGGGGGGGGGGGCGCCAAACCCAGGCTATCTAATCTCTTTCTCTCTGGGATTCTAGCCTCTCCCACAGAAGTGAAGTTGCCCTAACTTTTTCTTGCAGTGAGATAGAGTGTGGAAATGTGAACACTTTCCAGAATGACTTTAAAATATTTTCAACCATTAAAAAAAAAAAAAAAAGGTCTGTTCACAGTTGGATCAATTATTTTATAAGTGGATTAGCGAAAGAAACATTGATTGATTTTTTACATGTTTCACACAGGCTGGCAGGTGTAAAAGGCATCATTTCATGACATTCACTCTTCTTGATACTCCATACCACATACTTTAATGGAAATATTCCTTAAGATACCCAACTACTTTTGTTTTCATTTACTGCTTCCATTTGGTCTGCTATATACAGTTGTTCAGGTTGTACACTGCACAACAACACCTACCCTAAAAAATGAGTAGGGCTGAAATCCAGCCCACCTTCCCCTTGTCAACCTAACGTGGGCCTGCATCCACCAGAAGGAAGGGTGACTTTTCCTAATCACACAAAATCACAGTCTGCTCTTCTCATCACACACCTCCAGGCCCAGGTCCATGCAGGAGGGTCCCTATGGGTTGTCATGGTAATCAAACATTTGAATATAGCATAATGTGTTTTTCTAAGAGGATTTCCCTTCTGGAAAGACATACCTGAGCAAAGAGCAGAGCCTGCCGTCCGGTCAGATATGGTGCCTATTATAGATCAAGAAATTAACGTTCTGATTTAAAGAAGTGTCTCCTTTTGTATGGTTAGCTGGAAACAGCTCCCCAGAGTCTGATCTGCCTTGGGTGAATGGGCAAAGTTGGATTTCTAGATCAACAAAGCTGAAGATGCTACACTTGTGGTGGTGGCTTTTTTACAGCCTCTGATGTCCCAGACAGAACAACAAGCCAGCTGCATGAAATCCTCTGAAATCATTTGAAATCAGTTGCAGTGCGATAGGGGTTTACCTTGTAGACGTGAAGAAAGGAAAACTGACTGGTACTAACATATTACTCCCTGCATGCATTTTCTACCCTCTTACTCTGCTTTATTTTTCTTCATCTTTCTTGTCACTACTGGATCTTATATTACATATCAGTTTGTTTATTGACACCATGCTTAATGATTTCCTGCCACTGTCTAGTAAATATTTGTTGAATGAATAAATGAATGACCCATAAAGATGCAACCCTCAGCTTTTTTAAAGTTGCTGTGAGGTTTTGTAAACTAGGTATAAAGACTGCCCTTTCGTGGTCCATCCTAAGTGGGCATGAAATCAATCAATTCTGGGCTATTGTGGGAAAGGGCGTGTCAGCTGCAGAGATCCCCAAAGTAACCACAGAGTAGAGGATGCCAGGATGATGCCTATGTTAGAGGATGGTAGGAGTCTCTTAGGAGACACTCAGCTGGGAATTTGGTTTCTTCTTCCTCTGAACCCCATCTCCGTTGCAGCAAAGAGAAAGAATGCTTTTCAGGGAAGGAACAGGCAGCCGCAGCAGCCATGATTTCTATGAGTCCCAGAAAAAAAGCCAAGCTTCACTACTGCTTTTAGCTGTGTAAGAAGCAGGTACTGGGCTTCCCTGGTGGCGCAGTGGTTAAGAATCCGCCTGCCAATGCAGGAGACACGGGTTCGAGCCCTGGTCCAGGAAGAACCCACATACCACGGAGCAACTAAACCTGTGCGCCGCAACTACTGAAGCCCGTGCACCTAGAGCCCATGCTCTGCAACAAGGGAAGCCACCGAAGTGAGAAGCCCGCGCAATGCAACGAAGAGTAGCCCCCACTCGCGCCAACTAGAGACAGCTCGCATGCAGCAAAGAAGACCCAGTGCGGCCAAAAATTAAAAAAAAAAGGAAGTAGGTACTGGAACAGAATTAGCTACAGCCAGAAAATGGAGGTGATGAGGGTTCTCTGAGAAAAAGTGTTTGAGTAATTACAGCTGGAAACTGAATATTTATTATATTGGCTTTTTATTATATTTAACATGCTGGCTAGTACACAGGTTTCAGACAAAGGAAGTAATTAGTCCAACTGGATCAGCATTAGTCATGAACATAGAGGAGGACCTCTCCTACCCTCCCTCAACCCTGCCCTCTTCTGGGCCTGCTGAAGCTCACGGTCCATTCTTAGCAAAACCCGATAGCCTCAACCTCATCCCTGGAGGTTCCCGCCATTGTCTTGCTCTGATGGAGACCTGGCTCTTTGCTGAAAACATTGTCTTCTTATTCTCCTGCATGCCTGTCACGTAGTGGCCCTGGTTTTCTCCACCACAGTTTTGTGCCATGAGACTTAGAGGCGGGATGGATTTCCTTTTCGCTCCTCATTGCCAATTCTGGATCATTCTCTTTCCTCCCTAAAAGAGTCTTGCCTTGAATGTCAGGTCGTCAGGTAATGTCAACCGTTCCTCTCGTTTTGGTGACATCCACCATCTCAAGGTCCTTCCTCTGTGCTCCTGCCTGGTGGCCACAGTCCTATTCCTGTCTTGATTCTTGGCAGTTTCAATATGCACATAGATCAGCTCGCCATTCCCCTGGCCCTTCACCTTTCGTCACTCCCATGGTCCCTCCAGACCCAGTCCTTGCCCATCCCTGTATGCCCTCCATACTTGCCATACATGCACCCCACTCTCTGACCCCACCTCCTCTCTTCCCAGGGCGCACCCTCTAAGCACCCTATTTGCCAGGGCTGTGTAACAAGTCACCACAAACAGGGTGGCTTAAACAATAGACATTTCTTCTCACACAGTTTGAGAGGTTGGAAGTCCAAGATCAAGGCGTCAGCAGGTGGATTCCCTCTGCGGGCTGTGAGGGAGAATCTGTTCCATGCCTCTTCCCTTGGCTTCTGGAGTTTTGCTGGCAATCCTTGGTCTTCCTTGGCTTGTAGACACATCACTGTAGTCTCTGCCTTCATGTTCACGTGGCGTTCTCCCTGTGTGTGTCTGTGTCCAAACCTTCATTTCTGTGAAGACACCAGTCATGTTGGACTTAGGGGCTCACCTTATTCCAATACGACCTCACCTTAATGTAACTAATGACATTGGCTGTGACGCTATTTCCAAATAAGGTCACATTCTGAGATACTAGGACTTCACCATATAGAATCTGAGAGGACACAAATGTAACCTGTACATCCCATCTCCAGCAATCCTTCACTTCCACCAGGACCTGTAATCTTATCCTGTGTGCTCCCCGATGCCCTCTGCCCTCCAGACCCAGCTCCAATGCGACGGTATCTCACTAGAATCGCTCCCTTGCCCGCTCATCGCAACTCTCACTTTGTTGAACTTTCTTGTTTAAGCCACACCCTGGGGAAATCAAGCTCTCCACCTACTTAGTGCTTGAACCCGGCAGCCAAATGTGGCTGGAGAAAAATAGCCACGTGGACTCTTCTCATTTAAAATTCATGAACGTAGACGCTGAGTGGACTCCTAATGCTGCTGGGAAACACTCTCTCCTCTGTGATCAATTTCCTCTTCTCTATTGGATCATTGTTGTCACCGTGCAAACATATTCATATTTCTCTTCTATTAATTATATAAAAAACCTTTCTAGACACCACATCCACTAGTGGCTCTCTCCATGTAGCTGTACTATCTCTGCTGCTTTGCACAGCACAGTGCTTCCAGAATTGTCTATGTATCTGTCTCCAGTTCCTCTCTCTGCATGCTCTTAAGTCCTTTCCAGTCAAGTTTTTGACCCCTCTCCCCAAAGTTCTCATGTCAAGGTTACCAAAACCTTTAAGGTGTGATGGCTGATGGTCAATTGTGGTATTCATTTCATATGATCTGTTAGTGATATTTGAGGCAGTTGATCACTGTCCTTCTAGAAGCAACTTTCTTCATTCGTCTTCCAGGACACTGCACTGTTTTCCTTTCGTCTCACTGGTTCATTTTTCTCAGTCTCCTTGGCTGGTACCTCCTCTTCTTCCAGCCTCTGGGATGCCCAGGGCTTTGGACTTTAGACCTCTTGTCTTCTCCATCTACCGCTCCCTGGGTGATCTCAACCAGGCTCATGGATTTACGTACGACCCAAACATCAAGTTTATGTCTCCAGCCTGGATCTTTTCCTTGAAGGATAAGCTGCTACCTCAGTTTCTTCACTTGGCTGTCTAGGACGTCTCTTCTTGACATAGCCAAACTTGAACTCTTGCTGTCACCTCTGCACCTGCTCCCCCATCCTCACCTGCTCAGGCCAGTACCCTGGGGTCAGCCTGTCTCTCTCTCACAGTCCCCAGGGATTGGTGTTGACTCTCCCTTCAGAAGGTATTTGGAGTCTGAGCCCTTCTTTCCACCCCCACTGCGACCACTGGTCCACACCACACTGCCCAGATGATGGCTCAGTCTCTGCCTACTCTCGCATCCCTGCAGCCTGTTTCTAAGGCAGCAGCTGAGTGGTCCATGTGACACGTCAGCCAGATCAGGTCCTTTTTCTCCTTGAACCCGACAGAGGCTCTCTGCTTCACTCAGAGAGAAAGCCAAAGTCCTTATGTGGCCCTGCTGAGTCCGGGAACCACCTTGGCCACCTTCCTGGCTGTCCGTCTTCCTCTCCCCTCCTTTTCCCTCTCCTCTTCCTTGAACACATCAAAAACACATCCCCCTTATCACCTCAGCCGTGGATGCTGCCTCTGCCTGACCTGCCCTTTTCTCAAGTCACCCCATGTCTTCTTCCCTCCTTGCCTTCAAATCTTTGCTTAAATGTCATCTTCTCAGTGAGGCCTCCCTGACCACCCTGTTTAAAATTCCAGACCTTGTCTAGCATCCTGGATCTTTCTCACCCTACTAGATTTTTTTAGAGCATGTTTTAGATTTTCACATGCTATATCATGTACTTATTTATTACGTTCATGGGTTATTCTGTATGTCACCCTGGTAGAATGCAAGTTCCATGGTTTGTATTGGCGCTTATATTCTTTCCTGAGCCTAGAACAGTGTCGATACCTAGTATATGCTCAGTAAATATTTGGGGAGGGAATGAACGGAGGGTTACCTAGCACTTGGCAACAAAAGAAAATGGATTTGCAAAAGGAGAACACGCTTAGCTGGGAGTGTTGTGAAGAAAGATAGTTAATTCATGCCAGAATCACTCTGCAGTTTTATCTGGACACCATTTGAAACCTGTGGTGCAAAGGTCAACGTGGAATTTAATTGTTCTCAGCTGAGCATGGTTCAGTCCTAAGCACAAGTCAGTGAAAAATCCTCAGTCGCTGTTGTAAAGTACTGAACAACGGAAGCCGCCTTCCGCACGGAGCCCTGTCACAGAGAGGAACCAGGGTACGCTGAACTGCAGCATCTGCAGGGCCGGCAGACCCGATGATCTCACCCTCCATGTCGGTGCCTGATCGGGATCTGTGAGAGTCAGGATCTGCCCATGTTAAAAATGTGCTTTTTAAAAGCATGTGTGCCCTCGTCCCTTGATGAAAACAGAGGGCTGCTGTAACATGAAGTGACTGTGGTGACAGGCCTCACCTGTGATGTCATTCTAGTGTCTCTCCTGCCCTGGGAACTGATCACTTTTCCACAGAATCATAAGCCACCATTTAGGATGAGAGCAAAGCAAAAACTGCTTGTTTCATTTACCTGTTATAGAAGCACTTCTTGGGAAGAATGAGCTGTTGCTTTTTTCTTTTTTTTAATTACTTTATTTTTTTTTGGCTGCGTTGGGTCTTCATTGCTGCGCGTGGGCTTTCTCTAGTTGCGGCGAGCGGGGGCCGCTCTTCATTGCGGTGCACGGGCTTCTCATTGTGGTGGCTTCTCTTGTTGCGGAGCACGGGCTGTAGGCGCACGGGCTTCAGTAGTTGCGGCACGTGGGCTCTAGCGCGCAGGCTCAGTAGTTGTGGCGCACGGGCTTAGTTGCTCCATGGCTTGTGGGATCTTCCCGGACCAGGGCTCAAACCTGTGTCCCCTGCATTGGCAGGCGGATTCCTAACCACTGTGCCACCAGGGAAGTCCCTGTTGCTGCCTTTTGCATTTATAAATCATGATTGAGGTCTATGCATGTTGTTTGAAGTTCCAGAAAAGTCCATACTGATACCAGGTGACATGTAAAAAAAAATGTGGGCACATACATCAGCAGTAAAGAGGAACGAGGCCCTTAGGCTGTGCAGCTGTATCACACCGTCTGGTTGTGGAATCTCCCTCTGTTTGCTTGGGTTTTCTGATTAGTAGTAGATCTTTTAAAAGTTTGCTTTCTAGTGTTAGTGAATTTCTTCTTTTATCTTGGTGATCCCCAGCACTTACAAAGATGAACAATGGAACTTACTCCAATTTTTTTGGATGTGTTGAGTGATGAGGTTTGGCCAAAGCTCAGGAAAATAACAACGGAAAGATGAAATCATGAACAACGGAAAGATTGGCAGGACAAATATGGAGTGAACAAATTGTTGAAAAGAAGGTAATTCTTTTAGAGAATTGGCTGCTTGGAAGAGATGTGAATTTTAGCACTTTCCATTTACACGTGTTAGCCCCTTTCTTACCTACTTGGAAACCATGGATGGATTCACATGAACTACTCTGTCTTCCCGGGTTCTCTGTGTAAGGCTTTCCTGACCCCCTTAAATTTGCAATCCCAGGAGCTTTCTCGGATTATTACAGCCCTGCGGCAGCCCTCTCTAGGGCTGAGTGGTAGAGGGGGAAGATGTGGAGGTTTGGTGATGATGGGGAGGGAGCTGTATAAGGGAGTACTGGGGTCCAGTTAGTGGAGCAAAGGGATGAGAGAAGAGGAAATAAGAAAAAAAAAAACCCACCAGGCTCAGGTAACATGTGCTGGGTTAACAATATGGTTAATAAACTCTGAATTTAAGGGAATTCCCTGGCGGTCGAGTGGTTAGGACTTGGTGCTTTCACGGCTGGGCCCTGGGTTCGATCCCTGTTCAGGGAACTAAGATTCCGCAAGCCACACGGCCAAAAAAAAAAAAGAAGAAAGAAAAGAAAACTAGCAGTTAATAAAATAATAATAAACTCAATAAAGTGTTTTCTGCAGCTGTCTGTTGGAAGTAAATTTTAAAAACACGCCTCCTTTTTAAATTTTAGTGAGCAAACTGCTCTGAAGGTGGTTGATTTTATAATTTCTAACGTGTTGTAGGGAAGAAAAAGTCCATTTAAGTACTTTGTAGGCACACTTTGCATTCAGATCTCTACAATTCTTCAGCAACAGCCAATAGCATAAAAAAGAACTCTTGGGTGGCTCTCACTTCCCTGCCCTGTGATTCACTGTGCTGAGTCAAAAATGCTGGATGTGTGGCTGAGATGGAATGACTTTTGAATTTAAGGATTCATGAGCTGATTCAGTCCTGCGTGTCATTATGTTTTGACACCATTCGAATCAAAGCTTTGGGGTGTTTTGACATCACAAAGCAGCAGAGAGGTGAGGGATCAAAGGAGGAAAAAAGCAAGCATGTATGAGTTTCTTATCTAAAAACATCCATTTCCTGCATAACATCAGAAAGAAAGTTTAGGTAGCTACTGACAGGATGGTGCTGGAGAAACCAAGACTACTTTCTGCTTTTAAACCCAAAAAGATCCAACCACTTGCTGTCATATGACAATTCTTTGAACTGATGTATTTCAGTGACTACAGAATGACAGCAAAATAAACATTCTTGGACTCCTCATGGGTCCAGAGTCTCTCCAAAAAAACCTTGTCATTGACAGTTGTTAAAATTCATCCAAAGAAACACTAATATTTTCCTGTTTATTTAGAAAATTTTATAAACAAACATATTAAACAAGTTATATAGTAATTGGTCACTTTATTTTAAAGTGATGAAAATTTCTGACTACTTAATTTCTACCTGTATTTATGGCAAGAAATCAAAATGTGCAAAAAATTTAACTTTACCAAGTCATGACATTCTGGAAATTTTCCTTGGAAAGATGTCCTAATTTGAGTCCCCAGTCTGATAGTAAAACTTGAACATTCTTCTTAGTGGAGAATGAGATATAATGAGTGAGATGGAATCACCATTTTTTTTTTTTTTTGGTTTGTTTTTCCTTTAAAAAATTAAGAGTTCGGGGGCCCAGGTTCGATCCCTGTTCGGGGAACTAAGATTTCATAAGCTGTGTGGTGCAGCCAAAAAAAAAAGAAAAAGGAAATTAAAAGTTCAAGGTTATTAGCTTATACTTAATGTCTTTTTGTTTATTTGTTTTTGCAAACCAACACTTTTATTGTCAACAGAACCCACCTGGAGGAGGTGTCTGGACAATGGGTGTCTGAGGATAGATAGGTCAGTGCAGTGAGAACAGTTCTGGCCACCACTGGGGCCTGGGTGTTTAGAGTCAGGGTCGGGGGGCCAGCAGGGCCTTGGGAGCCCTCAGGAGACCGAGGAGTGGGGTGTCAGCTCCCCCTGGCTCACCTGTGGGAGGCCAGCGCAGGCCATAAGCTCAGGCCTACTGAGCCAGGCAGTAAAGCAGCCAGGGTATGAGACAGGGAGGACCCGGGGGACATGATAGGGAGGGGGTTTTTATTTTCATCTACGTTATTTTGTTTCAGCTATGCCCATTATTTCATACCATTTCCCAGGAGTTATCCTCACTAGAAATCTACTCATGGGCTTGGTGATGAGTGTGAAGGGACTGTATGAAATGGAGATACTTGAGCAACTACCAGTCAATATATTGACTGGAGGTCCATGGAGATAGCTCTCAGATTGGAAGAGTGGGTGACTGTGTAGGGGTGGCAAAGTATGGAATTTGCTATTAAATCCCCCATGAGTCTTTTCTGTTTCATTAAAAATTTTTTTAATGGTATATAGTTGATTTACAATGTTGTGTTAATTTCAGGTGTACAGCAAAGTGATTCAGTTATACATATATACATATATTCATTCTTTTTCAGGTTCTTTTCTCATATAGGTTATCACCGAATATTGAGTAGAGTTCCCTGTGCTATACAGTAGGTCCTTGTTGGTTATCGATTTTAGATATAGTAGTGTGTGTATGTTAATCCCAAGCTCCTGATTTCTCCCTCTCCCACCCATGTTTCCCCTTTAGTAACCAGAAGTTTGTTTTCGATATCTGTAAGTCTGTTTCTGTTTCGCAAATAAGTTCATTTGTACCGTTTTTTTTAAAAAAAATTAGATTCCACGTATGAGTGATACCATATGATATTTGTCTTTCTCTGCCTGACTTACTTCATTTAGTATGATCATCTCTAGGTCCATCCATCTTGCTGCAAATGGCATTATTTTGTTTTCTTTTATGGCTAATATTCCATTGTATATACGTACCACATTTTCTTTATCCATTCCTCTGTCGATGGACATTTAGGTTGCTTCCATGTCCTGGCTATTGTAAATGGTGATGCAGTGAACACTGGGGTGCACATATCTTTTCAAATTACTGTTTTTTCCAGATATACACCCAGGAGTGAGATTGCTGGATGATATGGTAGTTCTATTTTTGTTTTTCTTAAGGAACTTCCGTCCTGTTCTGCACAGTGGCTGTTTCTAATTTACATTCCCACCAACAGTGCAAGAGGGTTCCCTTTTCTCCACACCCTTTCCAGCATTTATTGTTTGTAGACTTTTTGATGATGGCCATTCTGACAAGTGTGAGGTGATACCTCATTGTAGTTATGATATGCATTTCTCCGATAACTAGTGATGTTGAACATGTTTCGTATGCTTTTTGGCCATCTGTATGTCTTCTTTGGAAGAGTGTCTATTTAGGACTTCTGCCCATTTTTTGATTGGGTCGTTTGTTTTTCTGATATAGAGCTGCATGAGCTGTTTGTATATTTTGGAGATTAATCCCTTGCCAGTCGCTTTGTTTGCAAATATTTTCTCCCATTCTGTGGGATGTCTTTTCGTTTTGTTGATGGCTTCCTTTGCTGTGCAGAAGCTTTTAAGTTTAATTAGGTCCCATTTGTTTATTTTTGTTTTTATTTTCATTACTCTAGGAGGTGGATCAAAGAAGATATTGCTGCAATTTATGTCAGAGAGTGTTCTGCCCCCGTGGGTCTTTTGTGTAACAGCATATTTTAACGTTGTTGAATTCTTTGGGCAGCGGGGAAGCAAACTGCTAAATCAAAATACATGAGTACAATTTAAAAGTTATACAATTATATTCCTGTTTTTAAATTTATTTCAACCAAAAAAAATTACTTGGTTAAGTTTATTAGAGAAAAATATTGCTAAAATCAGGCTCAGTATGCATGTGGAGTTTCTGCTGATGGGACCTGGGTATGAAATATTAAAAATCAGTAGACAGGAACTTTCCTGGTGGTGCAGTGGTTAAGAATCTGCCTGCCAATGTGGGGGACACAAGTTCGAGCCCTGGTCTGGGAAGATCCCACACGCTGCAGAGCAACTAAGCACATGAGCCACAACTACTGAGCGTGCGCTCTAGAGCCTGTAAGCCACAACTACTGAGCACAACTACTGTGGCATGCGGGTGCCACAACTACTGAAGCCTGTGCGCCTTGAGCCTGTGCTCTGCAACAAGAGAAGCCACCGCACTGAGAAGCCCGTGCACTGCAACAAAGAGTAGCCCCCGCTCTCCACAACTAGAGAAAGCCTGTGGGCAGCAACAAAGACCCAATGCAGCCATAAATAAATAAATAAATAAATAAATAAATAAAATCAATAGACAGATATCATATGATATCGCTTGTATGTGGAATCTAAAAAATGGTACAAATGAATTTATTTACAAAACAGAAGTAGAGTCACAGATGTAGAAAATGAACTTATGGTTACCAGGGGGGAAAGGGGGGAGGGAAGGATAAGTTGGAAAATTGGGACTGACATATATACACTACTACATATAAAATAGATAACTGATAAGGACCAACTGTATAGTACCTGGAACTCTACTCAATACTCTGTAATGACCTATATGGGAAAAGAATCTAAAAAAGAGTGGATATATATATATATATGTATAGCTGATTCACTTTGCTGTACACCTAAAACTAACACAATATAATATCACCAATACTCCAATAGAATTTTAGAAACATCAGCAGGATTTTAAACTAAACCAGTTCCTCTGTGAAAGAGGAAATACCATCACAAGTAAGCTAGGGTTCCTGATAGACAATGACTTAGAGATGTTACAAGTTGGAGGAAACAGTAGAGATCAGTGTAGTTCAAGCTCTTTATAAATGTTAGAATCCAAGAAATCGAGGTGCAGAGTGGTTACTTGACATGCCCAAGGTCATATGGCCCAGTGGCAGGGCCAGGTTAGAATACAACCCTGAATTTCTAGTACTAAGCTTCTTTACTATGCCATGCCGTGCCCACACCAGCATCCCAGGACTGCCTTTGCAAAACTGCATTTAAACACGGCTCTTATTTACTAGCTGCAGATGAATTTGCACAGAACCACGTGAATGGAGGTCCAAATCACGTGATTACATGTTTGACAAAGTGGCGTTGAATGACCGAAATCCTGAAATAAATATGACTCTGGTCTTTTTGAAATTGTAACTCCCTATCAAGTTTTTTCTTGAATGTGTTTTCTTATAAATATCATATATATATAAATATATATATATATATATGAGATATAACCATACATCTCATATATATATATGATTCTCTCAAAGAGAGAATCAAAATTAACTTTTGTTTTGTTTATTTGGTCTTTAAAAATCTTGGCAAGATCTGTTGAGATAATTGGTGCTGGGAAAGCAGTGAGGTCATAGAAAGATTACCGGATGCCAGGAGGAACTGCCTTTCCATCCTGCCTGGCCACGCATGGGCTATGGAATCGCTCCTATTTTCCAGTCAAATTAAGAAGGGATACTGATGACTGCTCTACCTCCAAGAAACACTCTAAGGATAAATGAAAGACAGTAAGTGAAGTGCTCCAAGGGTTTCGTGCTCCCCTGATAGAGTTAGAGTAGGAGAATTAGGCTTTAGACTACAACTTCTTTAGCTTGGAGTTTCTTTATTGAATCTTAGCTTCAGAAGACTCTGAGAAGTCACCTAGTGATTTCTGCTCCTGGCTCAAGCACCCCTTCTCAGACAGAGCCTGAGAAAGGCTGATAAGGACTCACTCCAGGGCAAGGTGGTTTGTTCCATGGCTGAGCAGACCCAACAGAGAAAAAAGTTCATCTTATTGAACAATAATCTGTCTCTGTGTAATTTTTAATGGTAGTCCTAGTTTTTCATTTTGAGCTACAGGGATTTCACCAATTCTTAAAATATTCTCCTAAATTTTCAATACTATGGAGAGAAAGAAGATAACATTATTGAGTGGCTACTATGCAATATTAGATACATTTTGTCTAGGTGTTTTCACTTAAAACTCAAAAAAGTCTATACCACATTTCCTCCATTCCTGCCTTGATGAGAATAGGAAAGTGGGTCACAAACTCTGAAGTTAGACAGACCTGGATTTGAGACCTGGCTCTACCACTTGCTAGCTATATAACTTGCAAAAGTTATTTAGCCGTTCTGAGCCTTGACCTCTGTGAATGATAAAGATTATAACTATTCTAATTATAATATGGTTATTGTGAGGTTAAACAAATATACTGCATGTGAAGGTATAATGCATAGCAAGTGTTCGATACATGTTAGCTCTTGGTATTATTCTCTTTATTTTTTTGGCTTAAGCAGAGGACTTCACACTTATCCCAAATATCTTACATTTTCTTTGTTTGGCTCCTGGTTTCTACATGAAGAGATATTTTTGAACTATCTCCTGGTATATTAGCTTTCTCAACCAAATATTTTGTCTTCCAGGTATTCATAAACATGCATGCATTCTTTGATCTCCGTGCTTTTGACTACTACATTGAACAGGAATGAGCAAATCACAAATTCTTGGAGTTCCCTTTCAAGGTTGAAGCCAAGCCTTTGACCAGCACCCTTTGGGTGATGTTAGTTGCCTAACTATGAAGCAAGCCACCCGGTCATCTTCCTAACCCTCGACCTACATTTCTCCATTTTAATAATAAAAGGAACACACCATAAAGACTTGGTAAATGCTGTGTTAAAACGAGGACATTCTGTGCTCATGCCTTCCTCTGACACACCGGCAAACCAAATCAAAGAAAGGAAACGAGATTAGATTGGCATAACTGGTTCTTAGTGAATTCACACTCATTGCCAGTGGTCAGTATTTCCTTACCATGTACTGCTTACAGATCATGCATTCTAGAATTTTGCTTGGAATCTGCATGAGGCTCACTAATTTATATACAAATCTCACCCTTTCACCCGTTTGGGAGCTGAAACATTTTCCAGCCACTGCGCACCTCTTATACTGTTCATTCTCCACAGCAGTTGTCTGATCTCATCTGCACATTCTTTCCATAGTTTGGGATAGAATTTGTGTTAACTGAAGTTTTGAACTCATTTAAAATGGGTGAAGAGTCTCTTACTATCTCTTTTCCTATTGTACATTTTAATTATCTCAAGAATGTTTGTTCCATAACGGATGTTCATTCTCCATGAGAGACATTATGCAGAAAATTGATAAAGCAGAAAATTGATTGGGTCTTTGGTTGTGCTATTATTTGTTGAGTTTATATTGCTTGAGATAGAGCATGGCTATTCCTTCTCTGATCTTTTCCTGGCTACAGAGATTAAAAAGAAAACCGGGTTTCTTGTTGTCTTTAGTGTTTATCTCAGTCCTAACTTTTTTTTTTTTTTTTTTTGCGGTACGCGGGCCTCTCACTGTTGTGGCCTCTCCCGTTGCGGAGCACAGGCTCCGGACGCGAAGGCTCAGCGGCCACGGCTCACGGGCCCAGCCGCTCCGCGGCATGTGGGATCTTCCCGGACCGGGGCATGAACCCTTGTCCTCCGCATGGGCAGGCGGACTCTCAACCACTGCGCCACCAGGGAAGCCCAGTCCTAACTTACTTTGACCTTTTACGATCTCATATTATGTACTCTAAACAGTTCTTTTTTCCTTTCTCTTCTCACACCCATGACTCTGTCCACCTCTATCCATCTTTCTGAACTCATCAGAGAACCCTCTGGGCCATAGGAACTTCGAGTATTGTGACTCCAGATCCAGTGCTTCTAATTCGTCTCTGAGAGCTGTCTGTTCAAAGGCCACCTTTATGCTGTTTATTTTTTCAGTTCAAGCTCAGGACCTCACTTACGGTTATGAGAGACTATTGATCCTTATTACATTTGCTTTCCAGACAGCATATTTTTCTTTCTCAACAGTATCCATTTTCTGTAATGCTGAAGGGATCCCATTTTTTAAAGTCTACATCCCTCTTGTAAATATATTCCCTTGGGCAGTGTTACTTTATTTATCTTTTTCAAAGCCCCCTTTCTGAAGGGCTGACCATTACCGTTTTCACTGTTGTGAAGTATGAAGGCCACGTTCTCCCAAGGCTCCCTTGTTTCTACATTTGACGCCTTATTCTTTCTTGTTGGTCAAACTGGAATCCAGAACAGAAGTTTAAAAAAATTTCTTCCTTTCCCTTCTGAGGGAAAATTGTCAACCACACAAGCCAAGAACAGGTCACTCGTTCTGTTGTGTCTTGGCTTGAATGTGTCTCCCCAAATTCACATGTATCTGGAACCTGTGGATAGGACCTAATTGAAAAATAGGGTCTTTGCAGATAAAATCAAGTTAAGTCATACTGGGCTGGGGTAGTGTCGGGGGACTAAATGCAGTATGATTGGTGTCCCTATGAGAAGAGGAAAATTTGGACCCAGGGAGAAGCACACAGGGAGAATGCCATGTGGAGATGGAGGCAGAGATTGGAGCCATGTGTCTACAAGCCAAAGAATGCCAAGGATTGCAAGCAAACACCGGAAGCTAGGAAGAGACAGGAAAGATTCCTCCCCAGAGTCTACAACACCTTGATTTTAGACGTTTAGCTGCCAAACTGTGAGACAATACATTTCTGTTGTTTTAAGCCACCCAATTTGTGGTGATGTACATGGCAACCTTTGGAAATTAAAGATGCTGTTAACAGCATAGGACCACCAACAGAGTCCAGATGGCCGAGGCTTCAGTAGTTTTGCTATGTGTGTGTTAGAAGCCATCACGGTGAGGTGTCAAGAACATAGACTTTAGAGTTAGAAGACTCGTGCTCAAGCCTTGGATCTACCACTTAGGAGTTGGTTGATTTGGAAATGGTCAACCCATCACACATAACTTCCATAAAATGGTGATAATGCATTACATATCTGCTACGGTTACTGTGAGTGTGCTAGAAGTAAAAGAAAATGTGAGAAAGCACATTTTCAACTGTAAGGCACCCACAAATGCTGTTCAGAATTTTTAAACCTAATTTCTTTCATCTGGCTGGGTATCAATATCGTACTCCCTTAAAGATAGTACTTTTATTTCAGAATTTATTCTCTCTTAAGTGCTTCTACCCTCAGATTTTGAACTTCCATAAGAATGTATACATTCTTTTTTTTTAATGAAATGTATGCCTGGAATAGAACAACGTACTCTGATGTAGACATTCTGACACATAATTTTCCTATCTTATCCCTTCAATGAAACATTTTTCCTTTGAACAAGTCATATTCCTCTATTGTATTTCAGGCATGCAACTCATCAATAAGTCTTTAAACATTAAAAAAAAATTTTTATTGAAGTATAGTTGATTTATAATGTGCTCATTTCTGTTGTACACCAAAGTGATTCAATTATACATATACATATTCTTTTTCATATTCTTCCCTATTATGGTTTATCACAGGATATAGAATATAGTTCCCTGTGCTATAAAGTAGGATCTTGTTGTTTATCCATCTTATATATACTAGTTTGCATATGCTAATTCCAGACTTCCAGTCCTTCCCTCCCCCATCCCTTGGCATCCACAGGTCTGTTCTCTGTGTCTGTGAGTCTATATCTGTTTCATAGGTATGTTCATTTGTGTCATATTTTAGATTTCATATATAAGTGATATTGTATGGTATTTGTCTTTCTCTTTCTGACTTACTTTGCTTAGAATGATAATCTCTAGGTCCATCTATGTTGCTGCAAATTACATTATTTCATTCTTTTTTATGGCTGAGTAATATACTATTATACACACACACACACACACACACACACACACACACACCCACATTCTTCTTTATCCATTCAACTGTCGATGGATATTTAGGTTGTTTGCATGTCTTGGCTAACGTGAATAGTGCTGCTATGAACATAGGGGTCCATGTATCTTTTCGAGTATAGTTTTGTCTGGGTATATGCCCAGGAATGGGATTGCTGGCACATATGGTAATTCTGTTTTTAGTTTAGTAGAGCCTCCATACTGTTCTTCATAGTGGCTGCATCAATTTACATTCCCACCAGCAGTGTAAGAGAGTTCCCTTTTCTCCACACCGTCTCCGGCATTTACTATTTGTAGACTTTTTAAGTGTGGCCACTCTGACTGGTGTGAGGTGGTACCTCATGGTAGTTTTGATTTGCATTTCTCTAATAATTAACAATGTTGAGCATCTTTTCCTGTGCCTATTGCCCATTTGTATGTCTTCTTTGGAGAAATGTCTATCTACATCTTCTGCCCATTTTTTTGATTGGGTCATTTGGTTTTTTGTTATTGAGTTGTATGAGCTGTTTGTATGGTTTGGAAATTAAGCCCTTGCTGGTCGCATCATTTGCAACTATTTTCTCCCAGTCCATAGGTTGTCTTTTTGTTTTGTTTATGGTTTCATTTGCTGTGCAAAAGCTTATAAGTTTGATTAGGCCCCATTTGTTTATTTTTTGCTTTTATTTCTATTGTCTTGGGAGACTGACCTAAGAAAATATTGGTATGATTTATGTCAGAGAATGTTTTGCCTATGTTCTCTTCTAGGTCTTATATTTAAGTCTTTGAGCCATTTTGAGTTTATTTTTGTGTGTGGTATGAGGGTATGTTCTAACTTCATTGATTTACATGTGGCTGTTCTGCTTTCCCAATATCACTTGCTGAAGAGACTGTCTTTTCCCCGTTCATTAATAAGTCTTGGTGATTCCGCAACAGTATTTACCATTACTTATCTAAAAATCTTCAGTGTATACATGCTGTGTACCTTGACACATTTGAGTTCTAGAGTTTCTGACTGATCTACTTCTATGACATCTTCTCCTGAGAATTATAAGATGTCGCTTCCATGGGATTCTTGCAGCCACTCATTGTGTCTGGTTTTAAGTAGTTTCTGTCTGATTTTTTTTTTTTGGAGATTTGATTTCCTCCTCACTTCTCTACTGGGTTCTTCTCCCCCAACCCACACTTCCCCAGGGGATCTGAATGCAGCCTTCTTCAAATTATCTTTTGGTTGATGTTCCATTGTTCTGCTCCATGCAGTTTTGTTATCAGACATTATCCTGAGTCTGTGATGTTTAAAAAAATTTCTTTTTTACCCTCACGGTCTAGAAAAAAAGATTTAAGGAAGACATAATGTCCTTCCCCCGCTCAAATATCTGAGGGGCCGTCATGTGGATAAGGGTTGAGACTAATTCTGCAGGGAACCATGGGTGGAAATTACAGAGGCAGACGTGACCTTAATATAATGATAATTAAAAAAAAAAAACAACTTTCTAACCATCAGAGCTGTCCCAAGACAGAATGGCATGGCTTCTAGGGGTGTCAGGTCTATTTTTGAAAATGAGAGTCTTAGGTCATGTTCTCTGGAAGCGGAGCCTGAAATGGGGATTCTTGTGCAAGAGCTGAGTTCTAGCTTTAGTTTTGCTACTGATAATTTTCTAATACTCCATAGCTAATATCCTGTAAAATAAGGGTACTGGAAATCATATTCATTAAAGTCCCTTTATCTCTAAAATTATTTTGTGGTGGCAGGTTGTAGAGGAGGAGTTCTTGGCATATGGGCTGAAGCCCACTGGGGTGGGGTTGGTGAGAGGACAAAGACACTGGTTCCTGCAGCGGGTCTGTAAGATAATACATACCCCAAGCAATGCCTTCACATTAGTGATGTGAATCGTTTATTATTTTTAAGATACATGTGATAAATGAAATAGATTTTCATTTTAAAAGTATTATGGAATTCATACTGGTTGTTTTGTATTAAGTGTGTTCTCACTCACTGGATTCTGAAGGGACGCTTCTGGGGGAGAGTTGGAGAATTCTCTAAAGTTATATTGACAGAAAGGGAATACACATACAGCACTAAACTAGATAACCTCTAAGAATTCATGTGAATTCGATCACATTTTCTGGGTTTCACCAATTTAAGTCGTGATTTTCTTCCTGGTAATTTTCCGGGCATGCATGGTCCATTCTGGCATATGCGTATTCAGCGATTAATAATGGGGATAATAAGGAAATAAATCAAATGCACTTCTCTGAAGGGTATATAGCATTTGAGAGCTGGAAAGCATGTGTGCCTCCTCATTTTACTGATGAGGAAGCTAAGGCCCAAGGTCATGCTGAGGAGATATACAATAATGTCCCTGACGCTCGGTTTGATTATTATGACTGTTATACCATGAAGGCAATGAATAATTCAAACTGTGAAAAATTAGAGGTAATTGGTCAGAACCATATGTAATTGTTAAAAGCAGAATTAACTGATGACATATGGCATCGTGAATTTTAGGAAACAGTTTTTATATGGATCCCTGAAACCCATTTTCGTAGTAAAATTTACCATACTGTAGTTCTCTCTCTTCCTCTCCCTCACCCTCACCCTCTCTCTTTTTTAGATTTCTGTTTTTCATTGATACGTTCTTCCATTCAATATAGTTTCATCTAACCCATTTCTCACTACTTTCTAGCAGAGATACATAACTTGTACTTTCATTTTTAACCTTTTTCGAATACTTTCCCCCAGGGGGTTACAACATTCAAGAACCAAATAAATATAGTAGTATGCTGATGCTAATCATTTCTATAATAATCATGTGAACACTGCCATAGAAATAATGCTAATATTTTTATTTTCACACTTTCTGTGGCTCAGGTGACTGCATCTGAGCCACTACAAGCAGCTGGGCTTGTAGTGTTGCAAGGCCCTGAGATGGAGAATGGTAAAAAAGAATAGTACACACAAGAGGGAGGAGATATAGGGATATATGTATATGTATAGCTGATTCACTTTGTTATAAAGCAGAAACTAACACATCACTGTAAAGCAATTATACTCCAATAAAGATGTTTAAAATAAAAGAATAGTACACTGCTGGCATCATGTTTCTTATTCCCTTCCAAATCAAAACTTCCAAATGGTTCTCTTTCGAAACTCTCTTACTAAGAGGGAGAAAACACTGCCTTCTTTATACCATTCAATGTGAGATAAGATACCACTGGGGAGTCTGTAGATTGTGGTCTTGCTGAGAGCTTGATAAATAGAGTTGGGCTGGGAGACAGTTCTTCATGGGTCTTTCTACAGGCTGAATATTTGTGTCCCCACCCCCTGCCCCCGAAAAACATTTGTATGTTGAAACCTAATCCCCAGTGTGATGGTATTTGGAGGTGGGGTCTTTAGGAGGTGATTTGATCATTAAGGTGGAGTCCTCATGAATGAGATTAGTGCCCTTATAAAAGGGACCCCAGAAAACTCTTTC
>NW_006780202.1:510891-517954 GCF_000442215.2 Lipotes vexillifer | reverse complement strand
GACCCCAGAAAACTCTTTCCCTCCTTCTGCCATGTGAGGACAGAGTAAAAGGCCGGCTATCTATAAAAGAGGAAGTGAGCTTCCAACAGACACTGAATTTGTGAGTGCCTTGATCTTGGACTTCCCAGCCTCCAGAACTGTGAGAAATAAATGTTTGTTGTTTAAGCTACCCAGTCTATGGTATTTTTGTAATAGCAGCTCAGGTAGACTTAGACTAAGGTCTTTTACATATCTGCAGTTTTGCGTGCAAAGGCACTGGCTGCCTTTTTTCCAGATTATCTTTTCAAGGATGTTTATACAGTGAACAGCCTTGGAAGACAGAGATAGTGTCTTTCTATGGAATAGAGGGCAGATCTGTTTGCTGTCCAATATAATAAAGATAATGTCTCCTTGGGGGCAAAGATTGGACAGGTTTGCTTGCAGCCCATTATAAAAGATTGGAGCTCCTTAAACTTGGAGTTTCTCAGCTATAAGGCACATCTACTGCGTTTGCAGCATCCACCCAGGTTGCTGTGTGGGACTGTGGGGTAAGGGGAGTTAATGTGAACCTGAGGCTCACGCTGCCTTCTGTGCTCTGAGTGATAAAGTCCTTTGTCTCTGATCCGTAAGACTTGCGCCTTCTGCCAGCGGCCATAAAACAGTAACAGGCTCATTTGTTCATTTGCAAGTAGCGTATAATCTCAGACTCTTCACAGCTCTTGACAGATTGACCATTTACCATTAAGGAATCATACTTCCCAAGGTGACTGGCTCTAATCACAGAAGGAAACACGTTCTTGTTTTCCAGAGAAATAAAAGAAAGAACTTTAATTCCATTGATGAAAGGCTAAAATTTATTGTATTTGGGGGTGCCATGACCAATGACTGAAAGCAGGGCAACATGGAGATTGGCCATCACGCTGTAGGCAGCCATCTTTTCTACCTTCCTAGGAGATAAAACATGCATCTAAATCCAGATGCTCTTTTGTGCCTGGGCAGGGCTGAGGCAACCAAGGACTGAATGTCCATCAGAGCTTCAGTGAGATGACATAGCTCACAGCTCAGAGGTCCATCGAGATCAATCACAGACCTCACTCTCCCTGGGCAGGAGACTGCCAACTCCCGCTGACCCCGTTTGGAGGGAGAACATCGCCCTCCAAACCAGTTTAATCCCCACCTCCTACACCGGGAGCTGCCTGCCTTCCTATCACAAATCAATTGGCATCTGGGAGAAAAGAGCACAAGGAGGAGAGGTGAGGGACATGGGGTGGGCTGAAGGTGTCACATGGGTCTCTGATTGCTCCAGACAAAGAGCAAAGTAGATAAATTGAAGCCACCTTTAATAGAATCCCACCTCCACACCCACCTCATAGAGTAACTTCAGCACTGAAGAATAAAAATGTGTTTGAAATATTTGCCAGTGTACCGCATACTCATTTGAAAAGCTCTTTAATCCACTGTCTACAGGCTCAGTAAAGATGAGTACTCATTTTATAGCAGTTATGTGGCCAATCACATGATTTAAAAAAAAAAAAAAGGAGAGAACTCCAGTCCTGAATAACTAGTGACTCGAAATCATGACATTCTCATGCTCTTTCTAACTTGAGTTGTGGTGATCTGATTCTCTCTTGAATAATGACTCAAGTAGTCAACACGTTGTATGGCAAGTGAAAAAGTTCTGGTTGGACTTTTGTATTTACAAGTTATTTCCTGATTATCCACAATAATTTGATTTTATTCTAAAATGCATTTTAAAGTTGTTGAAATATTTTCTGGGATTTTGGGGTGAGGAATTACCCTCACAAAATGAAAGATCAGGAAATGCTGATTTGTACATCGTTTGCCCTGTATGACCTTGATTAAGCAATCTGCAGAAAGTGTCTAACCACAATTTGAACAGTTCGGGAAACTCTCTCTGGTTCCTATTTAATGTATGCAAGTGGTTATTATAGGTCCTGGGAGATTTTATTCGTTAGATATATATTGTGTTTGGCCATCATGGTTTGAAATATTTGCGACTCTCCTGTTTTTAGGATCTCCCAACTTGGGCCCTAGCTTACCACTCAAATGAATACCAACATACCCAGTATTCCATCATGAGATCCAACAGATTAATATGTTAGTCTTTTTCTATGTAAAGCTAACTACCTGTGTAGTCAGTGCTTTTTGCTGGAATATGTTCTTGGAAACCAAAGTAAAGTGGATGGTCAAAAAGCAGGCTGTACTTTTCCATAGAAACATTCTGTATGAGGATTATGTTTATGAGCTAGCATTTAGCATCAAATACATTTAGGTTCAATTAATAATTTGTCATGAAAACAATGATACAACCATTATAAGATCTATGATTATTTTGAATATGAAATTTATATGACAAGTTTTATACATATGCATAAAGTGATCATACCTAATAAGGGTATAGGAATGTAATGTTCAATATACAGTACTACATATACTACAACTTGAAAATAACATAAACCAGCAAAAACAGTCATGTATTAAATATTTAGCTAACAGTTGAACTTGCCTTCTTAGAGATGGGAAAACTTTGGGGAATAATTTAGTTGAACCGTATATCATTTACAGAAACACTTTAATTGTTCTTGAAGCTCTGGCCAATATAAGGCCCAAAATAAAATATAGTAAATAAGATAAGTATAGGAAAGATAAAATTATCATTGTGCAATCTATATGATTGTCTATCTAAAAAACAGAAGGGAAGAACACAAAAACTAATAAAAGCATTCAGTAAAGCGGACAGACTATAAATACTAAAATATTAATGTTTTCTCTATTAACAATAACTAATTAAATAGTATAATGAGAAATAAGCTAGACAAGAAGATAAAATATATAGAATATCTAGGAACAAACTTAAGGACTATGCAGGGCTTATATAACAAAACTATAAATCCTACCGAGGAAAATAAAGACTTGATTAAAGGACAAAAATACCTTGTCCTTGGAAAGAAAGTTTCCATAGTATCCATGGGTTAATTTAGTGGAAATTCTCATAATAATTTAATGCAATCTCATAACAATCCTAATGGACATTTTGTAACTTGAAAAAAATCATTTAAAAAATCAATCTGGAAGAATATGCATATAAGATTAGCTAGGAATCTTTGAAGAAGAATTATGAAGAGAGACTAATCCTACCAAATATTGAAATATATTTTAAAGCATTGGAAATGAGAACTGAGGTAGAGAGCTAGAAAGATCAATGATATAAAATGGCCCAGAAATGGGTTGATGTATTTCAATTACCTAATCTCTGTGTGTCTTAATTTCCTCATCTGTAAAATGGGCATAGCATGCCTATTTCATAGGCTTATTATGAGGCATTTAATACATGCAAAGTTACTAGAACAGTGCCTGGCATTCAGTAAGTGTTATGGGATTATTTGCCATATTGTTAAACAGTGATACCTTACCAACCAAAACTGATTTGGTTTAAAATTGGATTCTATTTTCTAGACTATTTATTTATTGGAATTTTTTATTTTTAATGTATTTATTTATTTGGCTGCATTGGGTCTTCGTTGCTGCATGTGGGCTTTTTTTCTAGTTGCGGCGAGCGGGGGCTACTCTTCATTGCGGTGTGCAGGCTTCTCATTATGGTGGCTTCTCTTGTTGCGGAGCACGGGCTCTAGGTACATGGGCTTCAGTAGTTGTGGCACGTGGGCTTAGTAGTTGTGGCTCATGGGCTCTAGAGCTCAGGCTCAGTGGTTGTGGCACACGGGCTTAATTGCTCCATGGCATGTGGGATCTTCCTGGACCAGGGCTTGAACCCGTGTCCCCTGCATTGGCAGGCAGATTCTTAACCACTGCACCACCAGGGAAGTCCTGGAATATTTTTTTAATGTCATGTTTCCCCGTGAAATTCCCTATTTTCTATGAGATCCTGCTCTTGATAACTGTGATTTGGTCAATCACGGAGCTCTCAGGAATATAAATACTGTGATATAAATACTATGTCTGGTGAGAAATTGTTCTATATAGGTTACTTAGTAAATGGTGCTGGGATAACTGGATAGCTATTTGAATAAAAACAAAGTTAAACATCTTCCTCACATATGATAGCAAAGTAAATTCCAGATAAGTTTAGATACTGAAATGTTAAAGAAAAGAAAAGGAAAAAACAATATGTGATCTAAAAGAAAATATAGACTTCCTCAACTCTTTAGTGTTTATAAAATACTCTGGCACTTTCATACACTGTTAGTTGAAGAATAAATTGGCATAATCTTTTTGGAGGAAAATTTGACAATACCTATCAAATGTATTTGGTGGGAAATTTGCATATCAATGCATACGGAATATGCTTACCTTTGGCCCAGTGGCTCTACTTATAGTTATTTGTTTTGAGGAAATAATTGGACAAGTATGCAAATATAAGTGTTTTAGAGTGTCGGTTGCAGTACTGTTTATAATAGCAAAAATTTAGAAATAACCTTAATATTTACCAGTAAAAGATTAGTCAACTAAACTGTGATAGTTTCAAACAATGTAGTGGAATACATTGTAGCAATTCAAATGATTTATTATTCAACTAAAAAGCAGGTTAAACAGATTAAATATAGATATTAATAGAAAACTTGAAAAATAAATATGAATGTTAACAATTTAGAGAAACTTCTAGAACAGTGATTCTCAAAGTATGATCCTCTGGACCCGTAGTAGCATATCATCTGAGACTGTGTTAGAAATGTAAATTCTTGGATGCCACCTTGGACTTACTGAATCAGTAAATCTGGGTGTGGGAGTTGCAGTGTGTGTTTTAATAATCTTGTCCCATGATTCTGATGCACAGTAAAGTTTAGAACCATAGCCTTAGATTTTAGAAGAACAGAAATAGACTATACAACTTTCAAATCATTAAGGGGAAAAATGTGTTACAAAGAAAATGCAACACCAAGTCAAAAAATGGCAGGGAGGAATAAAACAAAACAAACAAGGAACCATGGTGAATAGGAAATATAAAATAATATGGCAGAAATAAGTGTGACAATACTAATAGTTCAATAAATATTATAAGGATATACATGCCTATTAAGTAACAAAGACTCTCATATTAGGTATCTTTCATATTGTCAATCTAAACTTTGACTTAAAAATAAATGAACACAGATGGGTTGAAAATAAAGAAGGAAAAAGAAGTACTAGGCAAATAAAAATTAAAGAAAGATTGTATGGTAATACTAATTCAAGACCAAATAGAAATAAAGACAAAAAAAGCATTATACAGAATAACACATACAGAATAAAATGATTATTTTATGTTGGTAAAAAGTTTAAACCACCCAACTCATTTATTTCATAAATAACTCATGAAACTTTATATACAACATGCTTCTTAGAAATTGACAGATTAAGTAGACAGAAGTAAGTGAGAATAGGGAAATTTTTAATACCATAGTTTGCAAGCAATCTAATAGACATATCAAAAACTTTATCCAACAAGCAGAGACTACACATTTTGTACACACACAGAAACTCTCATTAGGTCCTCAGAAGTGGAAACCACATAGGCCACAATCACTGATGACACTGATACAATCAGAAATTAACAAAAAGATAGTCAAACAACAACAACAACAAAAGCAAAAACAAAATCTTACAGACCTGGAAATTTAAGAAATAAATCATATTTAGAACAAAGCAAATAAGAACTGAAATTATAAACTATTTAGAATTGAGTAAAAATAAGAGGGTGAACTATTCCCTGTGGAATACACCCAAAGTAGAACCCAGAGGAAAATTTATATTGATAGTTTAAATTCATTATTAGAAAACAAGAGAGACAGAAAGTAAATGATAACGTGTGTAGCTCCAGAAGCTGGGGAAAAAACAAAATAAACTCAAAGTACATTTAAGGAAGAAAGCATAACGAGAAAAACATGAAATACTAATTTAAAAAATAACAAGTGAAGTCCTCCAAGATTGTAATCTGGATCAATAAAACCCAAATATGGTTCCTTGAAACACCAGTAATATAGACAACCCCATGACAAATATGATAAAGAAAGGGAAGAGAGAAATAACTAACAAATATTAGGAATGACAAAAGATAAATAATTCTAGATACAAAGGAATTTTTTAAATTGCAAGAGATTATCTAATACATCATACGGCAACCAGTCCAAAAATTTAGACAAAATGGGATGTTTTCTTGAAAAAAATATGGATAATAAAAATTGAGAACTAAAAGTGGAATAGATCAAGAACTATAAAAGAAATTGAAAATACAGTCACAGATAGTTTAACTGTAGAGTTCCCGTATACCTATAAGAGAGAGAAACTTCTTACAGTGGGTTGTCCAAAAAGGTCGTTTGGGTTTTGCCATAAGAGCATACCAAAAACCCGAACGAACTTTTTGGCCAACCCACTATGGAAACTTTCCCAGATCATATAAAATGTGGAGATGCTTTCTCACTCATTCCACACTACCATAGTCTCAACAGCAAAACTATGCCATGAATACAATCTATTCTCATTTATGAAAAAAATATCTCAAATAAAATTTTAGAAAATAGAATCCAGTAGACTATCAAAAAGAGAGTAAATTGTGACTTAATAGGATTTATCACACTACACATGGGCAATTTACTATTAATTTGTCTACAAATATAAACATAGATTAAAGGAAAAATATGATTTTCTGAATAGATGCCCAAAAAAGAATGTGAGAAAAATCCAACATGAATTCATAATGATAATTGTAACAACAATAAAAATAACCACTTGTAAGCTAGGAATAGAATGAAATTCCTCAACTTGGTAAATGTCCACTAGAAAAGTGCAGTGAATCAGTCTTCATTGTGAAGCACTTCATTATTTCCATTAGAGTCACAAGAAGCTTACTATTTCTGCTTCTAATTAACATTATGTTGGGGTTCTTAGTGTCATAAAGCACAAAGAGAAGAGGAATAAATATTGGAAAGATGGTTACTATTTGCAGGTGATATTTTCCTATCTAGAAAATTCACGAGACTCAGTGGCAAAACTATTTGAACTAATATGAGAGTTGAAGGTAAGAGAGAAAGATTCAGGATCAAGGTACAAAACTCAATAATTTCCCTAC
>NW_006780202.1:507745-510869 GCF_000442215.2 Lipotes vexillifer | reverse complement strand
CCCTACACATCAGCAATAAACAATCAGAAAAATGTGAAGGATAAAAGATACCACAATGGCATTAAGCCCCATAAAAGACCTAGAAGTACATTTAATAAGAAATATTCAGGACTTTTATGAAGAGAACTATAAAACTTTTCTGGAAGATATGGAAAAAAACCTGAATAAATGGAGAAACATAACCATGTTCCCTGATGGGAAGACCTAATGTCGTATAGTTGTCCAATATCTTAAATTTAATCTCTAAAGTCAATATAATCTCCCTTCTAATTCCAATAAGATTCTTTATGGAACTTGAAAAGTGAATTTTGAACTTCATAAAATGAGCATTAATTAATAAGAAACTGTTGGGGGGAAAAGTGAGCTTTAGTGGAAGACTTGCTCTATTAAATAGCAAAATGTATTACAAAACAATATGTATTAGTCATCTATTGCTGTGTAACAAAGTACCCCAAGATTTGGCATCTTAAGATAACAAATATATATTGTCTCACACAGTTTCTGAGGACCAGGAATCTGGGAGTGGCTTAGCTGGCTTAGGGTCTCTCAAGAAGTTGTCATCAAGATGTTGGCCAGTGCTGCAGTGATCTGAAGGGGCTGGAGAATCCATTTCCAAGCTCACTCATGTGGCTCTTGGCAAGAAGCTTCTGTTATTTGCCATAGTGGCCTCTCTGTAGTGTTGCTTACAGGACATGGCATCTGGTTTCCCCCAGAGCAAGTGATGAGAGCAAGAGCGAGAAATCCAAAATGGAAGTGACATACCATCACTTCTGTCATATGCTATTGGTCACACAGACCAACCTTAGTACAATATGGGAGGGAACCACAGGAGAGAGTGAATACCAGGAGGCAGGAATCATTGGGATCCATCTTAGCAGCAGCCCACCACACAATACTTATATAAACAGTGTGGTGTTGGCCCAGAAAGAGACAAAGAGACCAAAATAAGCAGATCAGAAGAGCACAGAGATTTAGAAACTAACTGGGTATATACAGCAATTTAGTTTATGTTAAAGGTGTAAGTATAAGTCAGTGAGAAGAATTGACAGTTCAGTACTGACTGAACTGAGCTTGAGCTGATACTAGGCATCCACAACAGGAACTAAGGGAAAGAACAGCTGAGTGCAAAGAAGTCTTGTGCAACGTTCTCCCAATATTAGCTGTTCCCTGACCATGAACCTCAGCGGTGTCAGCCTAACGAAGTACCTGTCTACTAACATGAAGCCTTCACGGGAGACAGGACTCCTTGACTCCAGGGAAACCCAGACCACCTGTTTGTATGAATTCACCTCTCTCTTCACTCACAAACAGCAATAGACAAACAGGAGCTCTCAAGCTGTTGTTTGAAGTGTGGGTGCAGGGATGGTCACCGCAACATTATTTTTAATAGGAAAATGAATAAACAGATGAAGGGGCGACAAGGGGAAGACAACAAAAATCTGCAATGGGGAATGCTTATATTACCAAACCAAACCTGGGTCCACTTGCCTGTGCACAGTAAAGCCAAGCTACTGACACCGGGTTGTGGTGAAGGAAGTGCAGCGTTTATTGTAGGGTGCTGTACGAGGAGTGGGGAAAGCGAGTGCTCAAAAAACCCAAGCTCCCCGCTGGCTTTCAGGGAGAGGTTTTTTAAAGACAGGATGAGGGAGAGGGTTGCCGGGTGGGTGACCAGCTCGTGGACGTTCTTCTGATTGGTTGGTGGTGAGGGAATCAGGAGTCAACACCATCAGCCTGGTTCCAGTCAGTCTGGGGTCTACGTGCTTGTGGGCAGCCTGCAGTTAACTTCTCCCACCTGGTGCGGGTTTCAGTATCTGCAGAACAGCTCAAAGGACCTGGCTCAGAATATTATCTATAGTCCTTGAGGAGGAACTAAAGGTCCTTGACTTTGTTTAATGGCTACATTTTGTCTTGCTTGACTGTTTTCTTTCTGCATTTTCTCACTTCTCTGATTAAATTTATTCTTTGACTAAAGTTTCTCTACAGACAAGAGGCAGGCAGAGGAGGTTGCGGGGGAGTCCTGTTCTGGGAAGACCCCATGGCGTCCTGCTTAGTTACACTCAGATAAGATGTAGTGTGTTCATGTTATGAAACTCTACAATAATTAAAAGACCCAGACAAATCTGTATGTATTGATATGGAACGATATCAGTACTATTTTACTGAGTGAAAACCAGGGTGTGAAACAGTATTTATATAGGATACAGTCTTTTTTTTTTAAAAGGTCTAATCATCTGGGAAGGGTCTAGAATATTCCACAGACCATGCACAATGAGTACACTGGGGAGTAGGGGTTTGAAGGTGAGAAGAGTTGAGTGTGGGTCTTTCACTTTTTTTTTTTTTTGCGGTACGCGGGCCTCTCACTGCTGTGGCCTCTCCCGTTGCGGAGCACAGGCTCTGGATGCGCAGGCTCAGTGGCCATGGCTCACGGGCCCAGCCGCTCCGCGGCATGTGGGATCTTCCCGGACCAGGACACGAACCCGTGTCCCCTGCATCGGCAGGTGGACTCTCAACCACTGCACCACCAGGGAAGCCCGTCTTTCACTTTTTATGTCAATGATATTGCTTGAAATTTGTGTCGACGAGGAAGCATTGTTTTGTAAATAAATATTTACAAATAAGTATTTAAAATAAGCAAAAAATAATTATTTTACAATTATTTTGCAAAAATGATAATTGCACTAGGAAAAGGTGGTGCAAAGCACAGACACACACAGACCTGGAAAGATCTATATAAAAACAGCAGCAGTGTTTATTCCTAAGGCAGTAAGCTTACAGTAAAAATTTTTACATTCTTTATACTTTTCTGTATTTTCCCAGAGATATCACAATCAAACCAATAAAAATGATTTCAATTAAAAAAGCAAAAATTTTTAAAGTGGAGTTTCCCTCTTGCTACTTTTTTGCGACATTAGACAGAAAGACCAAAAAGTCGTGTGGCGAGGACCACCAGACGAATTCGGGCTTGTGCTTTCAGACGTAGCTCTCAGGGCATCTAGATATTTGAGACACCCAGGCAAATGTTAGGGTTGAGAGCAATGAAGTGCTGCTAAGTGTTTCACAATGGTTTGCCCCAAAGAACCTGAGCCTGATTTGTGACGTTTGCCTATTTCCCTACAAACTCTCC
>NW_006780202.1:499289-507699 GCF_000442215.2 Lipotes vexillifer | reverse complement strand
CTACAAACTCTCCCACCTTCCAGCTGCCGGCTACCCTTGTGATCACGGTGCCTGGAGCTGGGAAGGGGTGCTCTCACCAGCAGTACCAGCCAGCTCCAACACACCATTGATGGAGAGAGTCTGGTGAGCTGGGGTTTCTTGACCTGGATCCTCTGGCTTGATTTTCTTCCCTTGTCCCCTCTCATTGGGCACAGAGAGAGAGGCCCAAAGAAGAAGCAGATTTGGAGGGGGCCGCTGCGAGATGAGCGTAGAGGAGTCCAGAAGTGACAGAAGTGGTGTGTGTGTGTGTGTGTGTGTGTGTGTGTGTGTTTCATGGGCCTAGTGCAGATTTGAACCTCCATCTTGTTGGGTTTTTTTTTAACAGAACAGTTAGAGTGATTTCCATTCACCCCACACCCCGACTTCTAAGCTTTGGCACCTTGAGGGCCTGTTGCAGACGCAGGTTGGGTCAAGGTACTTGGGAAGCAGAAGTGTGGATTTGCGGAGCAGACAGATGAAACGAATAAAAGCCAATTCGAGGACCAACTGTATTCAATTCCAGTAAAGTCTGGCTGTTCAGAATCAATGTCTCAGTTGCCCCCTCTTCTACCATTACCATAAGTGTCCCAGTGCTCGCGGTCGTGTTCTGGCATACTTATCTTTGGTGCTGCCTTTTAATTAGAAAGAAAAGGAAAAGAGGCTGAGCTGGAAGTCAGGTTGTCTGTGCCTTCAAAACTGTAAAAGCAGGAAAGAGAAATTTCAGGCAATTCCCCTTTCCCCGCACCCTGAACACCTGTTTATTTATTGCCCTCCCCTACCCCCCTCCAGTGGAAAGGAGGTAAGTGCACACTTGATGTGCACTGACTTACCACCTCACATGACATCCTCTCCATGGAGGAAAATAGAAGTCATCTCTTTTTTTCTGAACAAATCAGACTCTCCTTCCCCCTCCCCCATCCCCAGGCCATTTACCTCTATTCCCTCCCCGAATAAAATACAGTGCATTTGTTCCTGTGGTCACTGTTTTTAGTTCTCCTGTCCTTTCTGCATGTAGCCAAAAGGTGGGAGATGAAATGGTCCGGTCCTGGTCACAAAGCAGCAGTGGGGAGGGGTAGCCAGGACTTTGATTATTTCCGTGTAAAGAAACCACAGGGGAAAAAAGTGTCTTTGGTTAACTTCCGGGGGATTGTTGCTCTAGACTAGGATTAACCCCACCCTTAAAAGAAAGCTTTGCGTTCTGAAACATCCGGGTTACATTTTAAAATGCTTTCTTTGGTGTTAACAGTTGGTGTTAATTTTTATAGCTTTGGTTTTTTTTTAAAGGGAAACATATATGCAAAGTTGATGGGTTGATGGACATGCATATGCATTTACATAAGTAGAAACATTTTTTTCTGCACACGTGTTATATACCAATATGAATATGTTTATATATAAAGGTGATTTTTTTCCTTCACTTTTAATTCAGAGGTGAATAAATTTATCATTACTGAATGGTGGCGGCGGGGGAGGGTGGGAGTAGTCAAAATGTTTTTGTGGTTTAAAAATAGAATTCTAGAGAGCAGCTGTATTTCTTTGATGGATGCAGGAGACCATTTCTGAAATGTTATGGTGAAAAATAATAGAGTAAGTTTTGAACCAGTGGTTCTCATCCAATTTTTCTCCTGAGCATGTGGGAAAAGTATGATACCAGCCCTCCAGAATGGTGGGTCACCATAAGGGACTGTCACAGGGTGGTGCATGATGAGGTGGGCACAGTGATCCAGCTTAAGGAAGCTTAACAGAATAAGGCGGAGGGGGGATGAGGAGAAAGACCAGTCATAGAACTTAATTTTATCCTAAAATAAAGAAATAAAGATGGTCAATCCTGTATATATGGATTGATAGGAATGTGTAAAAATAACTTATAAATAAGTGTGCATATATTAATTGAAGACATATTTCTGGAGGGCCTACTGTGTAGCAGGTGGTGGGGATACATTTTTACATCAGTAGACAAAAAGGCAGATGAGGTGCCGTTAGGTTGCACTCCAGTTGGGTGGAGATGCAAGGAAAGAGAGGACGAAGTTCATTGGATGATGATACGCTCGTGGAGGACAACATATCAGGATAAAAGTGACCATTCTTTTAGGTAGAATGGTCAGGGTGGGCCCATGACATGTTCTATGATAACAGAATGAATCTGAGCAGAGATGTAAAGAAAGGGGCCAAAGCATGCAGATACCTGGAGGAAGAGCATCCCGGGCAGAGGAACTAGCAAAAGCGAAGTCTGGCTCTGAGGCCGACGCCATGCATTCAAGGACCAGCGGGGAGGCCGTGGCAGGAGCTGAGATCAGAGGAGTCGCCGGCCTCCAGGTCACGTCGGGCCTTCAGGCCACTGCCGGAACTTTGAATTTTGCTCTGAGTGGAGGGGAAGTCATGGGAGGGTTCTGAGGGAAGAGTGGCCTCATCTGACTCGCACTGGGGAGGGACTGGGATTGCTGTGTTGAGAGTAGACCACAAGGGTGGTGAGGCAGAAAGACCAGTTAGTTTACCAGGGATAGGAGCAGCTGTCCTGGTTTAAACCAGGTGGAGGCCGGCCTCAGCAGAGATGGTGAGAAGTGGTCGGATGCTGTGTACATTTTTAAGGCAGCGCTAGAGGGCAGAGCCAGCACTCGGTGAGGCAAGCAAGGCATCTAGGGCACGAAATTTAAGAAAGCCCTCACCTGGAGACATGTAATGGGGTAGGTGAGAGGGGACCAGTTGGCTTCTCAGAGCAGAGACAGTTCATTCATAATAACTGGAGGGAAAGCCGAGTATACGGCACAGAGCAGGTGGCTTGGTAGATGTCGGGACGGCCGAAGTGGAGTTTCTCTTTCGATGACTGTATTTTATCAATGATAAAAGGGCAAGGTTGTTAGCCGAGCAAGCCTGGGGAGAAGCAGAGGTTTGAGGAGAGTGAAGAGAGGACGAAATAATCCTTAGGAGAGTAAAAGCGAAGGAGCCAAGGATCTGTAGTCGGATTGCCAAGGCTTACTCAAGGCTCTCCACCACCTCCCCTGAAGTTAGGAGTATTGGGTCTGCATGCACACAATTATTGGGGCTGTTTGCTTAGATTGATTGATTGATAAGGAAGTCTGAAGAACACAGCTCTAGATCATGTAATATCTGCCACATTGGCTTTAAAATCAAAACTTGAAAATCGAATTTTTAAAAATTTAACAATAGCTGCCACTCTATCAGATTAATCATGGTCCAGAATAATCGTTTAAAAATTATTAGTCAGCACTAATGACATCTCTATACAAATTTGGGCTTCTGATGAAAATGAATCACAGGATTCCTGAAGATACTGTTCTTTCTGTCACTAAGACAGCCTTCTGAAGGCTTTTATAAGTTCCCAGCAGCTCTTACCTTCCTTTGGGACCGAGACTTGCCCAGAGGACCTCTGTCAGCATATTTACCCTGAGTCTTCCAACGTGTCCAACTAACGTACAATTAAGAATCATCATATTTTTACTGAATGTGTGAGATTCAGGCTGTTATTAGGCTCTTGTGTATCAGCTAAGAATGACTGTACTCTGCCCGTCTCAGGCATGTAATGTTCTCCCCCATTACTAATCTTAATCTTACATCAAGCTCCCATTTCTACTGATGGCAAAAGTGTGGCCTAGTTATTTCCAGTCAAATTGGGTCACTTCAGAGTTTTCTCATTTAATTTGGAAAGCTGTCTCTTCTGGAGTTCTGTTTCTATGGGCTGGTGGTAGGGTGGGAGTTGGGAGCGGGGAGTGGACAGGTGAGAGGAGGAGAGGAGATTAAGGCATATGTGGGAAGAGACGTCAAATCCTGGACGGTTCTCTGTCCTCTCCAGCCTCCTCTGTGATGTAATTGTCTGGCCTTCGGTCAGCGGGATCTGTTGTGCTGGAGAAACCAGGGGTCTGGCTGTGGACTCCAGCCTGTGTCATCCAGGCCACTCCTTCGGACGGCATCCTCTCCTTGTGGCCACAGAGCCCCTTCCCATCCATCTTCCCTCTTTCTGCCTTGCTGCAACCCTTCTGGTGGCATGGGAAACCTTGGGAAGTCTTCTTGTCCCTCTGGGTCTAAGGGAGACTTAGAAGACGGGCATATGCCCCTTGGCTGACACAGCTTGATGCCATTTCTGTCACTCAGCTACTGCTCCTGCACGTTGCCGAAGCCAGGGGCATCTCGGGGAAGGCTGATGCCTCCCTGGGTTTTACTGGGATGTGACTTGGGTCGCCTCTCATGGCTGTGCTAAGTGGGGATGCAGCACAAAATCTAAGACTAAATCTCCCCCATCCTCTGTTGCTGGACCTACTTTAAGTCTTTGACCAAGGAATCGTCCCAGCTTTTCTGCTTATGGCATAAAGTTTATGCACCAAGTTCTTTGCTCTTTGGATCTGAATAGACCCCCAAAGAATAGATTCTTGCTACTGAATTCCTTGGCTTTCCAATCTATTCTCTCTGGCATAAATTTCAAGAATCTTTTTTAGAAATTTAAGAGCCAAAAATCTGTCTTTTGTCCTTCATGATCTGTTTTTCTTAGGGTCACTAATCCTGAGTCCCATAGTCTAGTTTTAATGGTGGAAGGGCCATGGGTTAAAAAGAAGTTACCCCAAATTTAAATGAAATATCATTTTATTATACTTGCCCCTATATAAAGGAAGACTGTAATTTCAGGGGCTTTAAGGGGATGAGACAGCAGAGGGGCTCTGAAGGCCAATCAGGGAAAGGAAGAGGGTTGGAACATGGGTTTCCAACTCCATTCATGTCATCAGAATTCCCTGGGGTCCTTTTGAAAAGACACACTCATGAGCCCCACTCCCAGAACTGCTATTTCACAAGCCATCCATATATTTTAAAAAATTCCAGATATTCACACTGATGATTCCGAGCACACCTATCACTGGAAGCCATGGATTAGGAAACAGCTGTGGCCTCCAGACCAATCAGGAAGAGGTGGTTTAGGAAAGGAGCTAGAAGTGTCTAGTGTCTAGGGGTGTAATCTAGAATGAAGATTCACCCATTACCACTTCTCACAGCAGAGTGTGCAAAGGACCCCAAGCAGAGGATCAGGACGCAAAGGGGAAACCAAGCAGGAAATAAGCCAGAGCAAGGGGGCAGGTGCCAGCAGTCATGAGAACTGAGAGGGTTCAGAGAACTTGGCGGGCAAAAGAATGGAGATGAGGAAGCTGGAAGGAGGAGCCCTTGATTCTCTTGAACCTTCTGCCCCCAATGAGAAAGATTCTAATATTCTTTTCTGCTAAATCAAAATGAGTTCTAGGAGACCTTAGAGAGTCACCAACTCCCTACATCTTGATAGGCATTGGCATAAACACCGTCCTAGCCCATACCTGGCGTGCTGTCCAAGACAAGAGGGAGAAAGCGCAGCTGTGACAAGGAAACAGAGGGATGGGAAGCTAAGCTAGATCGGGGTCGGTTGACAGGTGGAAAGAACCGTTTTAAGCTGTAAGGATTCTGGAGTCGCCTATTAGGCTAAGTGAAATAAGTCAGACAGAAAAAGACAAATAGGATATGACATCGCTTGTTTGTGGAATCTAAAAGATACAACAAACTAGTGAATAAGACAAAAAGGAAGCAGACTCACAGATATAGAGAACAAACTGGTGGTTACCAATGGGGGCAGTGAGGGGGGAGGGGCAAGATGGGGGGGAAAGGGTTATTATGGGATTGTATGATATCACGTATGTGAGACTTTTGAAAATTGTAAAGCACTATAGAATTTAAAGAATTTCTCATCCAATAAAAACAAAAATCCTAGGCCTGGATAAGGGAACCAAGTATGGCACTTCCCACCTTCTACCTCTGCCCCAGAAACGAAACACTCGTTTTGAGTGCATTTGTTAATATTTCCTGGATGTTAATGGTACTGCAAATATGTTAAAAAGAAACCTCTCTAGAAAACATTAAGTCTAACAGATAGCACATGCTGCATACCATTCTGACTTTTAAGATGAACACAAAGCTACTCTGAACTAGTAGAAAGGCCTACAATTAACATCTTCCTTTTTTAAGTAACAGTTATGCCAGTGAACAAGAGATCAATCACCCCAACTCTGGCCAATGTATATGGATTTGTTATTTATTTTATTTTTAATTGTAGTAAAATAAACATAAAATTTACCATTTTTAAGTGTATGATTCACTAATGTTAGGTATGTTCACGTTGTTGTACAAAATACCTGCAGAATTTTTCATCTTGCAGAAGCTGAAACTCTGTACCCAATGAACAACCCCCTTTCCCCCTCTCCTTCCAATCCCTGGCAACTACCAGTCCAGGGGCTGGAACTACTTTCTGTCTCTATGAATTCGGTGACTCTAGATACCTTATACAAGTAGAATAATAGTATACTTCATTTTGTGACTGGCTTATTTTACTTAGTGTAATGTCCTCAAAGTTCACTTATGTTATAGCATGTGTCAGAATTTCCTTCCTTTTTAAGGCTGAATGATATTCCACTGTATGTATATATCACATTTTGTTTATCCATTCATCTGCTGATGAGAATCTGGGTCACTTTCACTTTTGGCAATTGTGAACATAACACTGCTATGAACATGGGTGTGCAAATATTTCTTCAAGACTTTGCTTTAAATTCTTTTGGATATATATCCATAAGTACTATTGCTGGGTGATACAGTAATTCTATTTTAAACTTTTTGAGGAACTGCCATACTGTTTTCCATAGCAGCTGTATACCATTTTCCATTCCCACCAAGAGTGCACAAGGGTTCCGTTTTCTCTGCATCCTTACCAACACTTGTTATTTTCTGCCTTTTTTTTTTTGGTGGGGTCGCAGTTCTCCTAATGGGTATGAGGTGGTATCTCATTGTGGTTTTGATTTGCATTTCCCTAATGATTAGTGATGTTGAGCATCTTTTCATATGCTTGTTGGTCATTTGTTATCTTCTTTGGAGAGATCTTTATTCAAGTCCTTTGCCCACTTTTAAATTGGGTTATTTTTTGTTTTGTTTTAAGTTATAGGAGTTCTTTATATAGTCTGGATGTTAACCCCTTATCAGATACATGATTTGCATATAGTTTTCTCCTATTCTGACGGTTGCTTTGTCACTCTGTTGATTGTGTCCTTTGATGTACATAAGTTTTAAATTTTGATGTAGTGCAGTTTATCTGTATTCTCTTTTGTTGCCTTTTCTTTTAGTGTCATATCTAAGAAATCATTGCCAAATCCAATGCAGTGAAGCCTTCCCGCTATGTTTTCTTCTAAGAGTTTTATGGTTTCAGATCTTTGATCTATTTTGAGTTACTTTTTGTATATGGTGTAAGGTAAGGGTCCAAATTCATTGTTTCGCATATGGGTATCTAGTTTCCCCAACAAAATTTATTGAAAAGATGGTCCTTTCCCCCATTGAATGGGCCTGACACTGTTGTTGGAAATCATTTGACTATATATGCAATGGCTCATATATAGGTTTTTAAAAGAGCTTTACTGAGATATAATTCACATACCATGTAATTCACCCATTTAAAGTCTACAATACAATGTACACTTTACATTGAATATACTTTTTAGTATATTAATTAAATACTGGATGGAGTTGTGTATCCATCATCCCAGTCAGTTTTAGAATATTTTCATCACCTCAAAAAGAGACCCAGGATCCCTTAGCTGTTACCCTCTACCTGCAAACTATCCCCACTTCAGTCCTCAGCAACCATTAATAGACAATTTTTATTTCTGTAGATTTACCTGTTATGGGCATCTCCTATAAATGAAATCATACAATATGTGGCCTTTTGTAACTGCCTTCTATAACTTACCATAATGTTGTCAAGTTTCATCCATATTGTAGTATGTATTAGTACTTCATTTCTTTTTATGGCTGAATAATATTCCATTGTATGGATATACCACATTTATTTATCCATTCATCTCTTGGTGGACACTTGGGTTATTTTCACCTTTTGACTATCATAATGCTGCTATGAACATTTGTATACAGGTTTTTACATGGACATATTTCCGTTCCTGTTGGGTATATACCTAGGAGTAGAATTGCTGGCTCATATGGTAACGCTATGCTTCTTGTGTGGACTTTTTTTCTTTTTCTTTTTTTATTGATTTGCCAGGTGTTTTTTTTTTTTTTGAAATATAGTTGATTTACAGTATTATGTTAGTTTCATGTGTACAACATAGTGATTCAATATTTTTATAGATTCTACTCCATTTAAAGTTATTATTGGGTCAGAGTGCAGGGAGAGGACTGGGGTAGGCTGCGTGAACACAGCCTGAAGGGGTTAGTGCACCACGGCTAGCCGGGAGGGAGTCCGGGAAAAGGTCTGGAGCTGCCCAAGAGGCAAGAGACTTTTTCTTCCCTCTTTGTTTCCTGGTGCGTGAGGAGAGGGGATTAAGAGCGCTGCTTAAAGGAACTCCAGAGACGGGCGCGAGCC
>NW_006780202.1:472282-499259 GCF_000442215.2 Lipotes vexillifer | reverse complement strand
CCACCAAGAAGCCTGTGTGCGAGCACAGGTCACTCTCCACACCCCGCTTCCGGGGAGCCTGTGCAGCCCGCCACTGCCAGGTTCCCGGGATCCAGGGACAACTTCCCCGGGAGAACGCACGGCGGGCCTCAGGCTGCTGCAACGTCACGCCTGCCTCTGCCGCCGCAGGCTCACCCCGCACTATGCGCCCCTCCCTCCCCCCGGCCTGAGTGAGCCAGAGCCCCCGAATCAGCGGCTCCTTTAACCCCGTCCTGTCCGAGCAAAAAACAGACTCCCTCCAGCGACCTACACGCAGAGGCAGGGCCTAATCCAAAGCTGAGCCCCTGTGAGCTCCGAGAACAAAGAAGAGAAAGGGAACTCTCTCCCAGCAGCCTCAGAAGCAGCGGATTAAAGCTCCACAATCAACTTGATGTACCCTGCATCTGTGGAATACATGAATAGACAACGAATCATCCCAAATTGAGGAGGTAGACTCTGAGAGCAAGATTTATGATTTTTTTCCCCCTTTTCCTCTTTTTGTGAGTGTGTATGTGTATGCTTCTGTGTGAAATCTTGTCTGTATAGCTTTGCTTCCACCATTTGTCCTAAGGTTCTATCTGTCCGTTTTTTGTTAAATTTTTTTTCGTAATTAATTTTAATTTTAATAACTTTATTTTATTTTACATTATCTTCTTTCTTTCTTTCTTCCTTCCTTCCTTCCTTCCTTCCTTCCTTCCTTCCTTCCTTCCTTCCTTCCTTTCTTTCTTTCTTTCTTTCTTTCTTTCTTTCTTTCTTTCTTTCTTTCTCTTTCTTTCCTTCCTTCCTTCCGACAATCAGTCATCCCTAATTGAGGAGGTGGACTTTGAGAGCAAGATATATGATTTTTTCCCCTTTTCCTCTTTTTGTGAGTGTGTATGTGTATACTTCTGTATGACATTTTGTCTGTATAGCTTTGCTTCCACCATTTGTCCTGAGGTTCTATCCGTCCGTTTTTTTTCTTAATAATTATTTAATAACTTTATTATATTTTACTTTATTTTATTTTACTTTATTTTCTTTCTTTCTTTCTTTTTTCCTTCCTTCCCTCCTTCCTTCCTTCCTCCTTTCTTTCCTTCTTTCCTTTTTTTCTTCTTTCTTCCTTCCTTCCTTCCTTCTCTCCTCTTTCTTTTCCTTTCTTTCTTTCTTTCTTTCTTTCTTTCTTTCTTTCTTTCTTTCTTTCTTTCTTTCTTTCCTTCTTTCTTTCCTTCTTCCTACTTCTACTAATTCTTTCTCTCTACTTTTTCTCCCTTTTATCGTGAGCCATGGGGATGAAAGGCTCTTGGTGCTACAGCCAGGAGTCAGTGCTGTGCGTCTGCGGTGGGAGAGCCAACTTCATGACACTGGTCAACAAGAGACCTCCCAGCTCCACATAATATCAAATGGCGAAAATCTCCCAGAGATCTCCATCTCAACACCAGCACCCAGCTTCACTCAATGACCAGCAAGCTACACTGCTGGACACCCTATGCCAAAAAACTAGCAAGACAGGAACACAAACCCACCCATTAGCAGAGAGGCTGCCTAAAATCATAATAAGGCCACAGACACCCCAAAACACACCACCAGACGTGAACCTGCCCACCAGAGAGACAAGATCCAGCCTCATACACCACAACACAGGCACTAGTCCTCTCCACCAGGAAGCCTACACAACCCACTGAACCAACCTTAGCCACTGGGGACAGACATCAAAAACAACAGGAACTATGAACCTGCAGCCTGCAAAAAGGAGACCCCAAACACAGTAAGATAAGAAAAATGAGAAGACAGACAAACACACAGCAGATGAAGGAGCAAGATAAAAACCCACCAGACCTAACAAATGAAGAGGAAATAGGCAGTCTACCTGAAAAAGAGTTCAGAATAATGATAGTAAAGATGATCCAAAATCTTGGAAATAGAATGGACAAAATGCAAGAAGCAGTTAACAAGGACCTAGAAGAAATAAAGATGAAACAGACAATGATGAACAACACAATAAATGAAATGAAAAATACTCTAGATGGGATCAATAGCAGAATAAATGAGGCAGAAGAAGAACGGATAAGTGACCTGGAAGATAAAATAGTGGAAATAACTACTGCAGAGCAGTATAAAACAAAAAGAATGAAAAGAACTGAGGACCGTCTCAGAGACCTCTGGGACAACATTAAATGCACCAACATTCGAATTATAGGGGTTCCAGAGGAAGAGAAAAAGAAAGGGACTAAGAAAATATTTGAAGAGATTATAGTTGAAAACTTCCCTAATATGGGAAAGGAAATCGTTAATGAAGTCCAGGAAGCACAGAGAGTCCCATACAGGATAAATTCAAGGAGAAATACGCCAAGACACATGTTAATCAAACTGTCACAAATTAAATACAAAGAAAGCATATTAAAAGCAGCAAGGGAAAAATAAAACACAAGGGAATCCCCATAAGGTCAACAGCTGATCTCTCAGCAGAAACTCTGCAAGCCAGAAACCAGAAGGGAGTGGCAGGACATACTGAAAGTGATGAAGGAGAAAAACCTGCAACCAAGATTACTCTACCCAGCAAGGATCTCATTCAGATTTGATGGAGAAATTAAAACCTTTACAGACAAGCAAAAGCTGAGAGAGTTCAGCACCACCAAACCAGCTTTACAACAAATGCTAAAGGAACTTCTCTAGACAAAAACACAAGAGAAGGAAAAGTCCTATAATAACGAACCCAAAACAATTTAGAAAATGGGAATAGGAACATACATATCGATAATTACCTTAAATGTAAATGGACTAAATGCTCCCACCAAAAGACACAGATTGGCTGAATGGATACAAAAACAAGACCCATATATATGCTGTCTACAAGAGACCCACTTCAGACCTAGAGACACATACAGACTGAAAGTAAGGGGATGGAAAAAGATATTCCATGCAAATGGAAACCAAAAGAAAGCTGGAGTAGCAATTCTCATATCAGACAAAATAGACTTTAAAATAAGGACTATCAGAAGAGACAAAGAAGGACACTACATAATGATTAAGGGATCGATCCAAGAAGAAGATATAACAAAAATGGACAATCTGGAAGAAATGGACAAATTCTTAGAAATGCACAAACTGCCAAGACTGAATCAGGAAGAAATAGAAAATATGAACAGACCAATCACAAACACTGAAATTGAAACTGTGATTAAAAATCTTCCAACAAACAAAAGCCCAGGACCAGATGGCTTCACAGGCGAATTCTATCAAACATTTAGAGAAGAGCTAACACCTATTCTTCTCAAACTCTTCCAAAATATAGCAGAGGGAGGAACACTCCCAAACTCATTCTACGAGGCCACCATCACCTTGATACCAAAACCAGACAAGGATGTCACAAAGAAAGAAAACTACAGGCCAATATCACTGATGAACATAGATGCAAAAATCCTCAACAAAATACTAGCAAACAGAATCCAACAGCACATTAAAAGGATCATACACCATGATCAAGTGGGGTTTATTCCAGGAATGCAAGGATTCTTCAATATACGCAAATCTATCAATGTGATTAACCATATTAACAAATTGAAGGAGAAAAACCATATGATCATCTCAATAGATGCAGAGAAAGCTTTTGACAAAATTCAACACCCATTTATGATAAAAACCCTGCAGAAAGTAGGTGTAGAGGGAACTTTCCTCAATATAATAAAGGCCGTATATGACAAGCCCACAGCCAACATCATCCTCAATGGCGAAAAACTGAAAGCATTTCCACTAAGGTCAGGAACAAGACAAGGTTGCCCACTCTCACCACTCTTATTCAACATAGTTTTGGAAGTTTTAGCCACAGCAATCAGAGAAGAAAAGGAAATAAAAGGAATCCAAATCGGAAAAGAAGAAGTAAAGCTGTCACTGTTTGCAGATGACATGATACTCTACATAGAGAATCCTAAAGATGCTACCAGAAAACTACTAGAGCTAATCAATGAATTTGGTAAAGTAGCAGGATACAAAATTAATGCACAGAAATCTCTGGCATTCCTATATACTAATGATGAAAAATCTGAAAGTGAAATCAAGAAAACACTCCCATTTACCATTGCAACAAAAAGAATAAAATATCTAGGAATAAACCTACCTAAGGAGACAAAAGACCTGTATGCAGAAAATTATAAGACACTGATGAAAGAAATTAAAGATGATACAAACAGATGGAGAGATATACCATGTTCTTGGATTGGAAGAATCAACATTGTGAAAATGACTCTACTACCCAAAGCAATCTATAGATTCAATGCAATCCCTATCAAACTACCACTGGCATTTTTCACAGAACTAGAACAAAAATTTTCACAATCTGTATAGAAACACAAAAGACCCTGAATAACCAAAGCCATCTTGAGAACGAAAAACGGAGCTGGAGGAATCAGGCTCCCTGACTTCAGACTATACTACAAAGCTACAGTAATCAAGACAGTATGGTACTGGCACAAAAACAGAAAGATAGATCAATGGAACAGGATAGAAAGCCCAGAGATAAACCCATGCACATATGGTCACCTTATCTTTGATAAAGGAGGCAGGAATGTACAGAAGAGAACCGCCAGCCTCTTTAATAAGTGGTGCTGGGAAAACTGGACAGCTACATGTAAAAGTATGAGATTAGATCACTCCCTAACACCATACACAAAAATAAGCTCAAAATGGATTAAAGACCTAAACGTAAGGCCCAAAACTATCACACTCTTAGAGGAAAACATAGGCAGAACACTCTATGACATAAATCACAGCAAGATCCTTTTTGACCCACCTCCTAGAGAAATGGAAATAAAACCAAAAATAAACAACTGGGACCTAATGAAACTTCAAAGCTTTTGCACAGCAAAGGAAACCATAAACAAGGTCAGAAGACAACCCTCAGAATGGGAGAAAATATTTGCAAATGAAGCAACTGACAAAGGATTAATATCCAAAATTTACAAGCAGCTCATGCAGCTCAATAACAAAAAAACAAACAACCCAATCCAAAAATGGGCAGAAGACCTAAATAGACATTTCTCCAAAGAAGAGATACAGACTGCCAACAAACACATGAAAGAATGGTCAACAACATTAATCATTAGGGAAATGCCAATCAAAAGTACAGTGAGATATCATCTCACACCAGTCAGAATGGCCATCATTAAAAAATCTAGAAACAATAAATGCTGGAGAGGGTGTGGAGAAGAGGGAACACTCTTCCACTGCTGGTGGGAATGTGAATTGTTTCAGCCACTATGGTGAACAGTATGGAGGTTTCTTAAAAATGTACAAATAGAACTACCATATGACCCAGCAATCCCACTACTGGGCATATACCCTGAGAAAACCAAAATTCAAAAAGATTCATGTACCAAAATGTTCATTGCAGCTCTATTTACAGTAGCCCAGAGATGGAAACAACCTAAGTGTCCATCATCGGATGAATGGATAAAGAAGATGTGGCACTTATATACAATGGAATATTACTCAGCCTTAAAAAGAAACGAAATTGAGCTATTTGTAATGAGGTGGATAGACCTAGAGTCTGTCATACAGAGTGAAGTAAGTCAGAAAGAGAAAGACAAGTACCGTATGCTAACACATGTATATGGAATTTAAGAAAAAAAAATGTCATGAAGAACGTAGGGGCAAGACAGGAATAAAGGCACAGACCTACTGGAGAACGGACTTGAGGATATGGGGAGAGGGAAGGGTGACCTGTGACAAAGCGAGAGAGAGGCATGGACATATATACACTACCAAACGTAAGGTAGATAGCTAGTGGGAAGCAGCCTCGTGGCACAGGGAGATCAGCTCGGTGCTTTGTGACCACCTGGAGGGGTGGGATAGGGAGGGTGGGAGGGAGGGAGATGCAAGAGGGAAGAGATATGGGAACATATATGTCTAACTGATTCACTTTGTTTTAAAGCAGAAACTAACACACCATTGTAAAGCAATTATACCCCAATAAAGAGGTTAAAAAATAAAGTTATTATTAAAAATTGGCTATACTCCCTGGTCTGTACAATATATCCTTGTAGCTTATTTATTTTACACATAGTAGTCTGTACCTCTTAATCCCCTACCCCTATCTTGCCCCTCCCCCCTACTTCTCCCCACTGGTAACCACTACTTTATATCTGTGAGTCTGTTTCTGATTTGTTATTGTTGTTCATTTGTTTTATTGTGTAGATTACACATATAAGTGATATCATATAGTATTTGTCATTTATTTCACTAAGCATAATACTCTCCAGGTCCAACAGTGTTGTTGCAAATGACAAAATTTCATTCATTTTTATGGCATATATATATATTATATATACATAATATATATATATATGGCATCTCTCCATGTGCCTGTAGCCATCTGTGTGTTTTCTTTGGAAAAATGTCTATTCGGGTCTTCTGCCCATTTTTAAATGAGGTGGTTTTTTTGTTTTGATATTTAGTTGTATGAGCTGTTTATAAATTATGGATATTACCCCTGATTGTTCATATCATTAGCAGAAATTTTCTCGCATTCAGTAGGTTGTCTTTTTGTTTTGTTGACGCTTTCCTTTGCCGTGCAAAAAGTTTTAATTAGATCCCATTTGGTTGTTTTTTCTTTTGTTACTTTTGCCTGAGGAAACAGATCCAAACAAATATTGCTATGATTTTTGTCAAAGAGTGTTCTGCCCGTGTTTTCTTCTAAGAGTTTTATGGTTTTCAGGTCTTACATGTAGGTCTTTAATTCATTTTGAGTTTATTTTTGTATATGGTGTGAGAAAATGTTCTGTTCTCATTCTTTTATATGTAGCTGTCCAGTTTTTCCACCTCCAATTATTGAAGAGACTGTCTTTCCCCCACTGTGTATTCTTGCCTCCTCCATTATAGATTTACTGACTACACGTGCATAGGTTTATTTCTGAGCTCTCTATTCTGTTCCACTGATTGCTCCATCTGTTTTTGTGCCAGTACCATACTGTCTGATTTCTGTAGCTTTGTAGTATAGTCTGAAGTCAGGGACCTTTGTTTTTTACTCAAGATTGCTTTGGCTATTTAGGGTGTTTTGTGGTTCTATACAAATTTTAGGATTATTTGTTCTAGTTCTGTAGAAAATGTTATGGGTATTTCGCATTAAATCTATATATTGCTTTGGGCATAATGGACATTTAAACAGTATTAATTCTTCTAGTCCATGAACATGGGATTATCTTCCATTTCTCTGTATCATCTTCAGTTTGCTTCACCAGTGTTTTATAGTTTTCAGAGTATAGGTCTTTCAACTCCTTGGTTGACTATATTCCTAGTTATTTTATTCTTTTTGATGTGATTTTTCAGTGGTATTGTTTTCTTGCTTTCTTTCTGAGAGTTCATGATTAGTATAAAGGAATGCAACAGATTTCTATATATTAATCTTGTATCCTACAACTTTGCTGAATTCATCGATTAGTTCTAAAAGTTTTTTGGTGGAGTTGTTAGGGTTTTCTATATATAGTATTGTATCATCTGCAAATAGTGACATTGTACTTCTTCCCTTTCAATTTTGATGTGTATTTTTTGTTTTTCTTGCCTGATTTCTTTGGCTAGGACTTTCAGTACTGTGGCGAGAGTGACCATTTTTGTTTTGTTCCTGATTTTAGAGGAAAAGCTTTCAGCTTTTTACCATTGAGTATGATGTTAGCTGTGGGTTTGTCGTAAATCGTCTTTATTATGTTGTGATATGTTCCTTCTATGCCAACTTTGGTGGGTTTTTTTTTTTTTTATCATGAGTGGATGTTGAATTTTGTCAAATGCTCTTTCTGTGTATATTGAGATGATTGTGTGATTTTTATCCTTGGTTTTGTTAATGTGGTGACTGGTTTGTGGATATTGAACTCTTCTTGCATCCCTGGAATAAATCCCACTTGATTATGGTGTATGATCCTTTTAGTGTATTGTTGGGTTTGTTTTGCTAATATTTTGTTGAGAATTTTTGCCTCCATATTCACCAGAAATGGAGGCCTGTAATTTTCTTTTTCTGTAGTGTCTTTGTCTGGTTTTGGTATCAGGGTAATGGTGGCCTCATAAAATGAATTTGAGAGTATTCCCTGTTCTTTGGTTTTGGGGAATAATTTAAGAAAGATAGATATTAGCTCTTCTTTGTATGTTTGGTAGAATTCCCCTGTGAAGCTATCTGGTCCTGGACCTTTGTTTGCTGGAAGTTTTTGATTACTAATTCACTTTCAATGCTAGTGATTATTCTGTTCAGATTGTCTATTTCTTCCTGATTCAGTATTGGAAGATTGTAAGTTTCAAGAAATTTATCCAATTTCTTTTAGGTGGACCAATTTGTTGGCATATAACTAGTCATAGTATTCTCTTATGATTTTTTGTGTCCCTGTGGTATTAGTTATAATTTCTCCTCTTTCCTTATTTTTTAGTTTGCTTGGGCCCACTCTCTGTCTCTCTCTCTCTTTTTTTTTTTTTTTGTACTGATGAGCCTGGTTAAAGGCTTATCAATTTTGTTTATCTTTTCAAAATACCAGCTATTGGTTTCATTGACCTTTTCTGCTGCGTTTGGTCTCTACTTATTTCTTCTCTGATCTTTATTATTTCCTTCCTTCTGCTGACTTTGGGCTTTGTTTTTTATTCTATTTCTAATTGCTTTAGATAGAATAGCCTATATCGCTATATACTTCCCTATACTTCCTTACTTCCCTCTTTTGCTGGGTCCCATACATTTTGGACAGCTGTGTTTTATTTTCATTTGTCTTGAGGTATTTTCTGATCTCCTCTTTGATTTCTTCATTGATGCATAAATATTTAGTAGCATGTTGTTTAGTTTCCATGTGTTCTTGTTTTACCCATTTTTCTTCCTGTAATTGACATCTAGTTTCATACTCTTGTGGCCAGAAAAAATGCTCGATATAATTTCTGTCCTCTTAAATTTGTTGAGACTTGTTTTGGGCCTAGCATGTGATGTATCCTACGGAACGTTACATGTGCACTTGAAAAGAATCTGTATTCTGCTGTTTGTGGATGGAATGTCCTGTAGATATTGAATAAGTCCAACTTGTCTAATGTGTCATGTAAGGCTTGTGTTTCCTTATTGATTTTCTGTCCAGATGACCTGTCCATTGATGTAAGTGGGGTATTAAAGGGCCCTACTATTATTGTCAATTTCTCCCTTATGTCTGTTAAGGTTTGCTTTATATATTTAGCTGGTTCTATATTAGGTACATATATGTTAATGAATATTATGGCCTGTTCTTGTATTGATCCCTTTATGATTATATAATGCCCTTCTTTGTCTTTTGTTACAGACTGTGTTTTAAAGTCTATTTTGTCTGATAATGAGTATTTCTATCCCAGCTTTCTTGTCGTTTCCATTTGCATGAAATAAAATTTATTCCATCTTCTCACTTTCAGTCTGTGTGTGACTTTAACTCTGAAGTGAGTCTCTTGTAAGCAGCATCTAGATGGGTCTTAAATATTTTTTCCAATCAGCCACCCTATGTCTTTTGATTGGAGCATCTCGTCTTTTGACATTTAAAGTGATTATTGATAGGTATGTACTTATTGCCATTTTGTTAGCTTTTTTCTGGTTGTTTTTATAGTTCGTCTCTATTCTTCTTCTTTTAGTTTCCTCCGTCTGGTTTGATAATTTTATTCATATGCTTGTGTCCTTTCTCCCTAGTTCTTCTGTATCTATTTTAGGTTTTAGATTTTTGTGGCTACCATGGGGGTCATACATGTTGACCTATACCTATATATACTTGTTTTAAACTGATAGTCATATAAGTTCAAACACATTCTACAAGATCTACATTTTTTACCCCTCTTCCCCACATTTGTGTTTTTGATTCCATATTTTACATCTTCATGTTTATCCCTTAACTCTTTATTGTAGTTATAGTTGATTTTACACTTTTTGTCTCTTAATCTTTGTACTAGCTTATTTAAGTAGTTGATCCACAGCCTTTACTCTACATTTCTTTTTACTCGGGGGATTTTTTCTTTCCTATAAATTCTTACTTCCTGTTTTAGCCTTATCTTTTCCACTTGAAGAAGATGCTTTAACATTTTTTTAGGGTAAGTTTAGTATTGGCAAACTCTTTTAGTTTTTGCTTGTCTGAGTTTTTGCTTGTCTTCATCTCTCCTTCAATTCTGCCCTTGCTGGGCAGAGTATCTTAGGTTGCAGGTTTTCCCCCTTTGGGCACTTTAAATATATCATGCCACTCCCTTCTGGCCTGCAAAGTTTCTGCAGAAAAATCAGCTTATAGCCTTATGGGGCTTCCCTTGTATGTACCTCTTTGTTTTTCTCTTGCTGCCTTTAGAATTCTCTCTTTAATTTTTGCCATTATAGTTATGGTATGTCTTGGTGTGGGTTTCTTTTGGCTCATCCTGTCTGGGACTCTCTGTGCTCTCTGTATCTTGATATCTGTTTCCTTCTTCAGGTTTAGAAAGTTTTCAGCCATAATTTCATCAAATACATTTTCAACCCCTTTCTCTCTATGTTCTCCTCCTGGGACCCCTATAATGTGAATGTTAGTACACTTGATGTTGTCTCAGAGGTCCCTTAAACTGTTCTCATGTTTTAATTTGTTTCTCTTTTTGCTGTTCTCATTGGGTGGTTTCCATTATTCTACCTTCCAGATCACTTATGCGTTCTTCTGTACCACCTAGTCTGCTGTTCGTTCCTTCTCATGTGTTTTTCGTTTCAGTTATTGTGTTCTTCATCTCTCACTGTAGTTTTTAGTTCCTTGTTAAATTTCTCACTGTGTTCATCTCTTCTTTCCCCTACTTCAGTTAGCATTCTTACCACTAATGCTTTGAACTCTTTAACTGTCAGTTATTTATCTCTTTCCTGTTAGTTGTTTTTGCAGGTTTTTTTTCTTCTTGTTCTTTCATTCGAATCAAATTCCCCTGTCTTCTAATTTTGCTTAACTTTCTCTGTCTCTATAAAATTAGGTGAAACAGTTACCTATCCTACTCTTGAAGGGGTGTCTTTGTGAGGCAGTGTCCCTGTGCAGTTTGTGCCCGGTGGCTTTGGTGAGAGAGCTGGATCTGGAGTGAGCACAGTCTTGTCTTGCCTCAGTTTGTATGGGTAGCTATCACCTTTGTGGGAGGTGGGGCTTGAAATGGAGGGGCTAGAGTCAGGGGTAGGTGTGAGCCTGGGCTTCTCCTATGCTCAGTGGCTGACAGCACCCTATCAGGGGCAGGGCTGGGTCCCAAGGTGCTGGAGCAGAAGCTCTGAGGATTAGATGCTAGCTGGTTCTGTTCCCTCTCAGTGTACTTTCTCACCCCTCGCAGCATCAGCACCTTTGCTCCAGAGTGGAACAGTGCTGGAGCAAGAGTGGGTGCCTGGTGTGGGCTGTGGGGCATGCTGAGCGGTCCAGACACACCAGTCAGAGTTTCAGGCTGCTCCCTCTGTTATCTCCACGAGAGCCAACAGTGGCTGCCCCGCCCCCTTCAGGTGCAGTGCCATGTCTGAGCCAGCTCCATCCCCCACAACTACGCACTTTCCTCGGTAACAGCAGCCTTTGCCCTAGTGGGGAGCTGTGCCGAACTAGAGTGGTTAAGAGCAGGTGCTTGACGTGGTCTGGGGCACAGGCAGGGGCAGTTGTGGAAGACTGGCCAGAGTCCCAGACAGTTTCAGTCTGCTTCTTCTGACTTGTTCTTGGGAGTAAGCAGCATGTGCACACTATTCATGAGCAAAATCTAGGTTTCTTATAGCCCTCCTGTTAGTCCCACTGGTTTTCAACCCACCTAAGGGGACTCATCTTCCTGGTGTCAGAGCCTAGGGCTGGGATGCCCAATATGTTTTGAACTGCTCATACCACAGGGAGGATCTCTGAGCCTGTGTATTCCCCCTCTTCTTCTGTGTCTCCTCCTAGCTGCCCAGGTCCTGACCTGATCACTTTACTTCCTTTCCTACCTGGCTCTGTGTGGATCTTTCTTTACAGACTTGGTTGTATAAGAGTCTTTCTGCCAGTCTCCAGTTTGTTTTCAGTGAGACTTGATCCACATGTAGATGCATTTTTTTTTTTTTTTTTTTTTTTTTTTTGCGGTACGCGGGTCTCTCACTATTGTGGCCTCTCCCGTTGCGGAGCACATGCTCCGGACGCGCAGGCTCAGCGGCCATGGCTCACGGGCCCAGCCGCTCCGCGGCATGTGGGATCTTCCCGGACCGGGGCACAAACCTGTGTCCCCTGCATCGGCAGGCGGACTCCCAACCACTGCGCCACCAGGGAAGCCTTAGATGCATTTTTGATGTGCTTATGGTAGGCGGTGGGCTCAGCATCCCCCTACTCTGCCATCTTGATCTCCTTCTTGTGTGAATGTTTAGTATAAGAGGAGAACTGATTTCCAGGAAAATGAAGAACATTCTCCTAATAAATTATGGTGAAGAAGATAATGCAACTGTGCGTATCATTAGATCAGTGATGACTGAACCTGAGTAAAGTGCCAGGAATGATTAGTTACAAACTCTTTTACAATTCATATCCAATCGTACCAGTTTTTCAGGTTCACGTTCCTAGGACATGGTACAATGTAAAGAGACCAGGCTAGAGATGATATAATATGACAGTTTCATCGAGAGAAAGGAAATAACTAATGTCAGGAATCCCATAATAAAAATGAGGGAAATAAATGAAAAGGACTTGGTCAATAGCAGTACTTTGAATCCCTTTATAGTGAGGCCTGGTAAACTCTTCAACTCTGAATTCTTCCAGCAGGCAGAGGAAAAAGGAGCATTGCTTGATTCACTAATTCAAATGGGGAGTAATGTAAATTATTGAGTCAGGCTGGGCTGGGTGCAAGACTGGTGGGGATTGGCAGGGAATGTGTGGTGTCAAGAGTACATGCTTATCTAAAGCCATTCAAATTCAGATTTTCTTAAACTACTATGGCAGCCAATCAAAACACGTGAAACTAGACCCTGGACAAATAGTTGCAACCCCTAAAATAAAGAAAAATGGGGAGAAGAGAGAGCAAGAGAGAAAGGGTAAGGGAAAGGGAAGGGAGTCAGAGAAACAGGTGAAATCATGCTAGTGATAAAAATTACAGAGAAGGCCAGTGGAGTAAGCACAGGAGAAAAGAAACCAAACTGGAATTGAACCCTAGCAAATTCCAGTGACACCTCATTATCTTATGTTGCTGTTTTCCCCACAAGAGGGTCTTCCAGTAAATTGACTCTACCAAGAAACTGCATCCCTGAAGCCCCCTTAGAGAGTAGGGTGAGTTGAATAGGGGAGAGGATAAGACTGCTGCTTCTTCATCTAATTCAATGTCTGGAGGTAGAACTCTGACTTCTGAACCAGTATTTCTTTTCTCTCTTTTTTTTTTTTTTTTGCGGTACGCGGGCCTCCCACTGCCGTGGCCTCTCCCGTCGCAGAGCACAGGCTCTGGACGCGCAGGCCCAGCGGCCACGGCCCACGGGCCCAGCCGCTCCATGGCACGTGGGATCCTCCCGGACCTGGGCACGAACCCATGTCGCCCACATTGGCAGGCGGACTCTCAACCACTGTGCCACCAGGGAAGCCCTGAACCAGTATTTCTTGTTAAAATGTGGATTCTGATTCAGTAGGTGTCTGAGGTTGGGCCTGAGATCTTGCATTTCAGTAAGCTCCCAGGTGACGCTTGTGCTGTTGATCCCTGTAGAGCACATTTTGAGTAGCAAGGTAGCAAATAACTCTTGGATAAATGAAGCAATGCAAACTACTATCTCAACATATTTAGCACATCATAAGCAGTAAGGATATGGCACAATTTCCCCTTTCTGGGTCAGGACACTCTTTGAATTTTGTAATCCTAATGAGATATTCAAAACATGAAGAGGCAGAGACCAGTCAAAAAGAGGTCACTCTTCCTAGCAGCCAAGTGTGGCCATGATTCAGTTCTGGCCAATGGGATATGAGCCTCAGTCACCTATGCAACTTTTGGGTTATGCCTTTGAAAGGAAGGATGTTCCCTCCGCTTCTTTCCAGCTGGAATGCAGACACACTGGTGAGCTATTTTGGAGCATGTGGGCAATAGCCGAGGGATATCAGAACAAACAGGTAAAAAGGGCCTAAACTTTGCAGAGCGGAACAGCCATGCCAGCTCAGATGTTTATATTAGAAACACAGTTCTAACTTTTTAAAGCCAGTGCTTATTTTGGGTCTGTCAAGGGCAACCAACCCTGTATCATAAGTAGTATGGAACCATACTGCTAATTTCATTTATTATATTAGTCATGGTTCAGTTACAGAGAGCAGAATTCATTCTGGCCAGTTTAGGGAGATTAGTATAGGGAATTAAATGGCTTTTAGTAATGCTAAGAGTGTGCTGAAGACCAGATGCTAGGTTGAGCTTTCAGAAATGACTCTGAAAACCACACTGCAAATGGTGTCATCAAAACAGCTGCTGTGTCTTCCACCCCATGAAAGATGCTGCTACAGAAACAGACTATCCTGGGGAGAATGCCACCACAAACAGGAAACTGTCTTTGCTACTGGGGACTCCAGAGCCACACAGCCTCAGCTGTGGTCTGTACCAGTACAATGATGCCCTGTGCCTGCCGTACGGCGTCCCTAAAACTCGTGACTGGCGCCGGGACCTCTGCTAATTCAGCGACAGAAAAATTAATGCTATGCCCAACTGCAGAAGCAGCAGAAGCGCTGCCTCTGCCTTTCTTCTGCTTTCCAGAATTTGCATGGCTGCATCTGATTGGCCAAATCTAAATCTCTTTCAAAACCCTATCTGCTAGGGAATCTGGGAAATGTAGTTTTTAGCTTTCCAGGCTCTGCAGTTCAGGAAGGCACAACAGAAGCACAATAGAATGATTATTAAGTACTAATCTACCATATGCACTGTAGCCTCTCACACATAGAAAATGGTGCCTGTCAAAACTTATGGGATACACCAAAACTGTACTTGAAGGGAAATTCATAGCCTTAAATGCTTTAATTAGTAACCAGGAAAAGAAAATAAATGAACTAACTATTCAACTCAAGAAGCTGTACAAAGAACAACAAAATTGACCTAAAAGATACAAACAGAATGAATTATTTTTTAGATAAAAACTTAAGTTACTCACTTTTAAAGCAAAATAATTAGTAAATAAATTTAAAAGCTTGTTTTCTAAGACAAAAATATCTCCGGAAGATTAATCTAGAACAAATGGAGAAAATATAAATAACATTCAGAATGATAAAAGGGATAACCCATAAAGAAGAGGGAAAAATTTTAGACATTTCAAATATTTTAAATAATACAATGCATTCCCATGTACTGTCAGTCAGCTTCAATAATTATCAACATTTTGCCATTTTTGTTATTTTATTCCTCTGTTTTTTACTCTCTCCACTCCCCACTTCTTTTTCCCTTGGGGTATTTTAAGGAAATCCATATACCATAGGCTTTTACCTATAAATACTTTAGATCACTAACAAATTAGGACTTTGTTTGTTTGTGGTACACGGGCCTCTCACTGTTGTGGCCTCTCCCGTTGAGAGCACAGGCTCCGGACGCGCAGGCTCAGCGGCCATGGCTCTCGGGCCCAGCCGCTCCGTAGCATGTGGGATCCTCCCAGACCGGGGCACGAACCGCATGTGGGATCCTCCCAGCCCGGGGCACGAACCCGCATCCCCTGCATCGGCAGGCGGACTCTCAACCGCTGCACCACCAGGGAAGCCCCAAATTAGGACTTTGAACATGTAAACCTTAACCATAATATCATTACACTGAATAAATTAACAATAATTTTTAGTATTATCTAACATCCAGTATGTGTTCAACTTTCCCTGATGATATCAAACTCTTTTTTTCTAACAATTGTTTTATTCAAATAAGTGTCCAAAGAAGGTCTACACATTGCATTTAGTTAATGTGTTGCTTAAGTATCTTTAGTCTATAACAGCTATCCTACCCCCTATTTCCCACGTGCCATTTATTTGTTAAAAAAACAAAGTTATATGTCCCGAGAATTTTCCACATTCTTAATTTGGCTGATTGCATCCTCATGAAAAAGACAATTTTTAAAGTGAGAAAATATGAGATATGTTCTATAATGATAAATTTGAATATCCTAAGAAAATTCAGGATTTTCGAAGAAAATATTTCCAAATTCATTAAAAAGCAAGTGAAAAGCATGAATAAGTTCAGAATAGACATTGAAAAAAATGTAAAGAACTATCCAAAACCTCCATACCTAGAAGGTTTTATAGGTAAATTGTTCCAAATATTCAAGGAGCAAATTTTTTTTTTCATTTTTAGGCTATTTAGGAGCATGGAGGGAGTATAGAAATCTTTCCAATTTATTTTACAAAATTACCATGGAAAATGATTCAAAAATTGAAAAAACAGCATAAAGACAAAACTACACACAACTTTCTTTCTTTCTTTCTTTCTTTTTGGCTGTGCTGCGGCATGCAGGATCTTAGTTCCCCAACCAGGTATTGAATCTGTGCCCCCTGCAGTGGAAGCGTGGAGTCCTAACCAGTGGACCTCCAGGGAAGTCCCCACACAACGTTCTTATGGAAATATATATATCACTTAAAAACTGGAGAAGAGAATAATAGCGAAATATTAAAAGAACTATACAACCTAAGCAAATAAGTTTTATTCTAACAGTTTAGAGATGGTTCAGTATTAGCATAACAACCTCAAGGCTCATCCATGTGGTACTGTGTGACAAGATTTCCTTCTTTTTTAAAGGATGAATATTGGATTGCACACTACATTCTATTGTATACCTCATTCTATTGTATACCACATTTTCTTTGTCCATTCATCTGTTGATAGACATTTGGGTTGCTTCCACCTCTAGGCTATTGTGAATAATGCTGCAGTATACATGAGTGTGCAAATATCTCTTTGAGATCCTGCTTTGAATTCTTTTGGGAAATTTTTGTTTTTTTTATGGAAAAAAAACCCCCTCTGAAAGCCAAATAAAATATAGCTTCCAGCCAGAATCAGGCTATAAGCTGCCAATTTGCAATCCCTATCATCTTTTATTTATTTACCTTTATAGTGGGGACAATGGAAGGGCAATCTTAGCCCTGGCAGAGAAGAGAAAGCTCTAAACAGAGTCTAGTAGCATGAGAAGGCGTTATCCAGATGAAGCTCTTAAAGGTAGTTTATTCCAGGCAAAATGAGCAGTATTAAGAAGAAAGTATGGGAGAAGACGGTGGCTGGAGAGGTCTGAATCTGGACTGGCAGTGAAGGATAACCATGATGAAAGGCAGGATTTTTGTTTACAAGTAAATATCGTTGGAATTAAAGGCCTCTGAACTTTGAGGATAGTATCTCTCGTGCTCCCAGGTTAAAAGAGTCTTGAGGTGAGGTAAGGTACTAAGCCAGGCATCTAACTCCTAAAGAACATAGCAGAGGGAAGAGTAGACACAGATGACAGTAGCAAGTGATTATGGATGAAATAATCCAGTAAGAGAGTTTCATGTGGGCATGAGGCATTAATCTGGATTTGGCAATGGGGGAAAAGGTGAATGTGGTCCCTGGGAGGAAGTGCTCTGAGAAGAACATTCCTGGGCAAAGCAGAGCCCTGGTTAATTGGGCTTCATCCAATCTTATTCCGCAGAGAAACCAACTGCCCACTCAGGACAAAGGAATACAATTCTGCTTTGATGGTGTCTGCAGGTAGGGAACAGGGACCAACTGGAAGCAAGATGGAGTCAGAGATGTATGGTGTGGGGGGCTATGGGGTGGAGTATCTTGTGGGTATTCCTCAGGGGCAAGATGGATGTTCCATTTTGTGGTTCGTATGTCAAGACTGATGTTGCCACGTGGACCGAGAGGATATGCAAGGTTTATCACTCACACAATAAGGCTGTCTTGGGACAGTAGGGCAACTCCCACGTGGGTCTGAAAATAGCTTGAGACATCAGGGAGGGGAGACTGGCTTGGGCTTTTATAATTGTTAGAAGGTGGGGCTTGGGTGAGGGTTCCCTCATGCTGGCAAAGATTTGCCAGGTTTGAACTTTCCTACCACTGCCAAAGTTGGGAGCATGTGGGCTTTCTTATCAACTTGCCCAGATGGGGGCTATAGGGGAAGGGGGAGAGTTGCAAGGTCTGAAAACTGTCAGCCATCAAATATCAAAAAATGGAATCAGACTTTTTATTGTAGAGTACCAGAGAACATTGGTGAGCCTGGACCTCAAGAGAATTAAAAGCATGGAGCTGCCCATCAGACATATACTTAATCTCTTACAGGACCTCAGTAACCAGGAACTCTAGAGGCCAAAACTATAGCTCGTGTGAAATGTGGAACTTTTATTATAATTTTCCATTTTTCTCATTGATATTATTTCCAGTCTGTGTTCTGTAATGGTTAGCAGAAAATTCACATAACAAAAAGGGCCAGTCATCTTGTCATCATGGATTGTGTGTGTATGTTGGTTATAGCTGATTGGTACTCAGCATCCATTTCCGTCTTGTTTAGGTGGTTTCCTATAGTGCAGGCTGGAAAGCAGGAAACCACATTGCCTGACTCTTTTGGATGAATTTTATTATGTACATATTGCTTTACATGTAGAAAGCAGAAGTGAAGCAGAAGCCATCTTCTATTTTTTGGCTGATTTTTGGCTAGTGAGCAACATCTTGGTGTTCTCTTCTGAAGTGGTTCTAGTGTCCAGCCACTAGCTTCATGGGTGTGGACAGGCAGTTGTATGGCAGCAGTAGCTTCCTCATCCTTCCTTTCTGATCCCTGCATCATAGCTATGGTTGTGAACCACATGATTTATGAACTCAGTAGTTCATAAATAAGTCTCTGGAAGCTTATGTTACAGAGTCCAAGCTTGTACTGTTCATTGCATGACAGGCCAATAAATGGAGAGATGAGGTGCTGGGGCAGGGAATAGAGACTTTATTTGGAAAGTCAGCAGACCAAGAAGATGGCAGACTAGCATCCCAAAGAACCACCTTACCTGAGTTAGAATTCAGGCTTCTTTTGTACTAAAAGGGGAGGACGAGTGATTGGTTGTTGCAGATTTCTTGGTTCTGGCCAGATCCCAAAGTGGATGTAATAATCCCTTGTTCTTACAGCTGTCCAAGTAGGTCAGGTCACAGTGTTCTTGTAAACCTCCAACAATACCAATGTTATTCTCTGTTCTGCAACTTTTTATCTCTATATGAATGAAAAGTGTTATACCTTAACAGGTCAAGGATATGGGAGGCAGAGTCTTAAGAAAGCGCTATTATGTATATTTCAGGCTCTAGGCAATATTCCTTTTCAAAGGTGCAGAGCCAGAATGACTAAGCACAGCAACAGAGCACAAAGGTTAGGGCTAAAGGAATAGATCCAGTATTGAGTCACGTTTGTTCTCTGTTACACTTATTCTTCTGAGTAGTTTTAATATTCTTAGTGTAATCACAGTGTACTTGAAAACCTCCTTTTTTTTTTTCTCCTCCATAGATGAGAGGTAACTTGAGTATGGTCTCCATTTGAACTCATACAACCATCCCTGAATTGAGTAGAATAAAAATGGGTCTTCCCTGGTGGCACAGGGGTTGAGAGTCCGCCTGCCGATGTAAGGGACACGGGTTCATGCCCCGGTCTGGGAGGATCCCACATGCCGCGGAGCGGATGGGCCCGTGGGCCATGGCCCCTGAGCCTGCGCATCCGGAACCTGCGCTCCGCGACGGGAGAGGCTGCAATGGTGAGAGGCCAGCGCGCCGCAAAAAAAAAAAATAAAAAAAAGAATAGACTAGAGGAGAGGTCCACCCTAGCCATGCTCTGCTTCCACCATGCGTGGATTATGATGTGGAAGCCATCTTGTTTGTGGGCAGTGAGAGATACCCTCAACCCTTAGGTAGGGAGAACCCCTCTGTGGTTTCCACAAACTCGTTCATGCCCTTGAGAAGCACCACGGAGGAAACATCCATCGTTCTCTCCATCCCTTTCTTGGCTCTTCCTCATGTTTTCCTACCAGACAGGGCCTTATCTTCTGGTTCTTGATCTCCAGCTACTTGCCTCAAAAATGAGTAAGGGCTATGGCTTTTTCTCATGGTTATCTCCCACGTGGTGAGCAGATGGGGCAGGGTCTAGCTGGGAGTGCAAGTTCAATTCAGCCTCAGGCCCAAGCTGTTTTCTTCATGTCTGTTTTACCATTAATAAAATGGATACTTTGATATCCATAGGTATCATGAGTATGTCCTTAAATTGGAAGGAGCTGGAAGTGATGAGAGGGTGAACGATTGAGTCGCCCTAAACCCCAACAGCCAGGAGGTGCTTAGGGAGACCCCAGGTGCAGCAATGAGGTTAATTTTTAAATGAACCCTCTACTCTGGTGGTAAAGGCCTGGCCACACTAAGTTACACTTACAACAAACCTACAAGGTGTATATAAATCCATCTCGTCAGATGAGGAAACTCAGGCTCTTAGAGGTTACTTTACATTTAAGATGAGGCTAAACTGTTTGAAATCATAGCCTATGCTTCCCGTTCACTTTTAATCCATTTCAAACATTCTCCTTAGTCACTTCTCTGAAATTGCCTTTGCCAAGGTCACCAAAGGGTATTGTTTTTGATGACTCTATCAGACACTCTTTAAATCTTAACTAGATGTTCAAACTTTTACTTCTTAGAGCTTCTAATGCTGCTTTACCACTCATTTTTTGATCTAAAAATTCCTTTTTCTACTGGCTTTCCTTGTAGTGTGCTCACCGTGGTGCTTACCATTCTGACCATGCCTTCTCTTCCCCTGATTGATTTCTCACACTTTCAATGTTCATTTTCCCCAGTGTTCTGTTTTTATCCTTATGGTAGGTAACGTGGTTTGGCTCATTCATCATGCATTTCAGCCCAGCCTCCTTCTAACACATGGAAGCCAGAAAGCCAAATACAACCCCCCAGATCCCCACCACCCACCAAACAACAACAACAACAACAACAACAACAACAACAAAAGTTTTCTAGATATCCTAGAATTCTGGATATAATTTAAGTTCTGCCAGTCAGGTAGATACATTTGTGCAAGACTTAGATTTGCAGTTAATTTGAGAGGAGGGACTCAGGGCATGAGGCTTTTTAATTTTAATTTTTTGCTGGTGCAGATTTTAGTGGACATTATGGGGTTCTGGAGCAGGTGGCTGTAACAATAGTTTCTGATGTGGCAGACAGTTTCCTGATTTTACAGATGTCTGATCATTTTAAAGGCAGCAGCTTCTTCAGCTGCCCAGTTCTGCAGTGTGCCTTTGGGAATGTTTCTAAAAGCTTAGGAGAGAGTCTTTTTCATTAGTTTTCCTAAGTAAGCCACTTGATATTCTGTAATAAATCTCTTTCCTTTTAAGCTAGTCACAGTGGATTCTCTTCTTTGTATGTACTTTGTAAATACTAACCAATACAGTACTGGTTGTTGGGGTTTTTTTGTGGTTGTTTGTTTGTTTTGATTTGGTTTCTGGCTGTCCATGGGCAATATCATCCAGTACCATAGATGGATGTCTCCTAATTTTATATCTGCAGACTAAGCAACTTTATTAAGCTCCAGATTTATACATCCAACTGCCTACTGGGCAACTCTGTCTGGATGTCAAATGAAAACCTCAAATTCACTGTATCCAAAAATTGAACTAATTTTCCCCCTAATACTTTCTTTGCTCCCTATCCAGATATATAACCTAGAAGTTCTACAGTCATCCTCTACTCCTTTTCTGCCCTCATCCTCAAACTTTCTATCAATACCAAGACTTGTTGATTGTAATTTCTAAATATGCCTAGTGTCCATTTTCTTCTTTGCATCCTCACTGCTTGTGCCTTAGTTCTTGTCTGGATTATTAGAATAGACTTTCTCTTCTCTTTTTCTTCATCCTCCTCCTATTCTTCTAGGGTTTAAAGTCTGTATTGAAGATAATTATGGAGCCTTTTTGTTTTTATATTTAACATGTCTGAAGTTGGGATACACTTATAATTGATGGTGTCTTCGACTTGCTGTCAGCCAGGAAGTCATTCTAACATAGTGATTATTATCTGCTTGCACAAACTTGATTATTATTTAGGGTGATATGACTGGACAACTGCAACTCTCTGGTGTTTTATTCAATAATCACTGAAGGACCATTTGAGGAAGGAATATAATCAACTTTTATTGACATCTTCTGGTAAAATTAAATTATGACAGTATGAAAAGCTGCAGAGTGGGTGTCAGCAGCTTGGAAGAAAGCCCAAACACAATATTAAAATATTAAGTGGCTTACTTAGGAAGGCTAAGTAAGCACTCTTTTAGTAGATGCTGTATATTGCTAATACTCTGGTAGCACAGAGATCAATACTGTCTGGAAAAATATGGAGATCAACAACTTTGAGTCCAAGACAGCTCAGAAGAGTTGGACTCTCTAAGGAAGTTTTAGAAATACTGTGGTTAATTTATTTAATTTACATGTTCTTTTTTATGTATGTACAATAGTGAGATATGAGAAGAAATCTAAGCCAAAATAGCTCTTTCAATCAATATAAAAAATTCTAAGCTATAGGATGGCATTTTGTCCTAATTTTTCAGCACTTTTTTCTTTGTGGTACATAAAATAATAGTGCATCTTAGTACATTGAAATTCAGTGAAGTATGGTAATTCTCCAAGTTTTCTTTTTTTTTTTTTAATAGAAGTCAGGTTTCTTGTAGGCACATACCCCCATTTCTGCTTCTTGGAGGCAACTACTTTCTAATCTTTTAGATGTTTCTCCTGGTATTTGCCCCTTTTTCTCTAAGTAGCATCCTTATACTGCTTTCTTCTGATTTTCTTTTCCAGTTAGACCTATCTATTAAATTCTCATTATAGAAAACAAGTGTTTAATAAGTATTTCATGCTCTTTTACCACCTCTCACCCTTCAAGACATCTTACACATCCTCCTCACTTTCCTTTTCCTCCCAGTATGGTTATAATTCTTAGTTAGATTAGTAGTCACCATTTTCAGTATTATGGTTGTGTATTCCCACCTGAGCCATGTAGTGTACTATTAATTCATTTCTTTTCTTGTATAATTTTTTGATTTCCTTAACTAATAATCTCCTTCACTTGTTGGTTTAGTTTTCTGTTTCTCTCACTATTTCATGTTCAAATTGTTTGGAAAATCTGTATTTTTTCTCAATACATTTAAACACTCAGATATCCTATTAATTTTATTTTGGGGATAATATTTCTTTGAGTGTGATTTGTTTTGTTCCCATCTGGACTGGGTGTTCTCTAGGCCTGTATTAACTGCCATCCTGACATTTCCATTTGCTATCACCCTGTGGTTTCCCTCACAACTCTCCTCTGTTAGATCTCAAAATTCTTGTATTGCATGCTTTCCTCTTTCTTGCCTTACTCTTTAGTTTTGGTGAAAGTGCATATTCCAGTAGCAATCTCAGAAAGGATGGTGGAGAAGTAAATGTCTTGAGACCTTGTATGTCTTAAATTGACTCTAGGGCTTCCCTGGTGGCGCAGTGGTTGGGAGTCCGCCTGCCGATGCAGGGGACACGGGTTCGTGCCCCGGTCTGGCAGGATCCCACATGCCGTGGAGCGGCTGGGCCCGTGAGCCATGGCCGCTGAGCCTGCGCGTCCGGAGCCTGTGCTCCGCAATGGGAGAGGCCATAGCAGTGAGAGGCCTGCGTACCGCAAAAAAAAAAAAAAAAAGACTCTAGTCCCCTCTACCACTTGATTGATAGTTTTTCTGAGTATAGAATTCTACGTTGAAGTAAATTTTCCTCCAAAACTTGGGAGCAGTGTTCATTAATTATCTTTTTGCTACCAGTTTTGCAATGGAAGTCTGATGCCATCTTGATTCTAGATTATTCAAATGTAATCCTCCCCCTCCCCCAGGGACTTTAGAGGTTCTCTTTTCTTCTGGACTCTGAAATTTTGTGATACTGTGCCAGGCCCTCAGGGGACTCTCATAATTTGGCAACTTTTACCTTTAAATTCTGAAAAGTATTTCATTGATTGTTTCCTTCCTTTGTTTATTCTGTTCTCTTTTTCTGGAACTCTTGTGATTTGAATGCTGGGTCATCTAGGGTCCAACATCTAGAGTTTTACTTTCTAGGATATCTCCTCACTTTTGTCATTTAACTCTTCTACTGAGTTTTGTATTTCTAGTATCACATTAAATTTCTTTTGCTCTCTGAATGTCCTTCTTCATAGCTCTCCATCCCTATTTGTGAATACATCATCTTTTCTTATTTTTCCTAAGAATATCAGTTATGATATCTAGAAATTATTTCTCTTTAAATTGTGCTTTTTCCCAATTTGCTCTTGGGTTGTTGTTGTTTGTTTTGGGTTCTGTCTTTCACATTGGAAGCTTTCCTCAGATATTTGGTGATCCTTGGCTTTCTGCCCATATTTATAAGCAGGCACTAAATGCTGATTCGAGGCTCTGTGTAGGGAGGCTGGGCTTTTTCATGGAGGGCTTTGCTGTAGGGCCATCAGGCAGAGCCCAGACAGTTTTACTGTGGAATGCTCAACTATTTCATTATCTAGATGTCTCTTCTCTTGGTCTGATCACTTTCCCCAGTGACACCTCTTGTAAAGTCCTTTCTGACCCATTGAACCCATTGGACATTTCAGCATAGTTGGCACTCTGTATATTTCACCAATTTCTGATGCAACATCTATAAAATCTAGGTGTTAATGTATAGAGCACATCATTAAACTGTTTAGTTATAGATTTTTTTGGTGTTAGTCTTTATAGTCTCCAACAGAAAGTAGATACCTTCTTACTCATTCCTGTGTCCCTATCCCCTAGCAAATGCCTGGTACACATTTGTCCTCAGTAAATATTTCTTGAATACATATGCATCAGGCGCTGTATTAAGTTGTGGCATGGGTGAGATGGGGTGGAAGTGGAATTTTTAAAGTTGGCCAAAAACGCTTTACTCTCAGAAAGATTGTCTATTCATACCCAAAGGATTCTTAAGACCAAAATTTTTATCTCAAGTTAGCTTTTGCTTTTGCTTGTATTTTTTACAATTTAAATTCTTAATTTTTTCCTTAAGTTAATTTTTAAAGTAATTTAAATTTTACACTCTTCAAACTTTTCAAGAATGTTCTCAAGTATTCAGAAAAGCAGGCTATCTCCAAATTGATGAACATATCCTTATTTGAGATTTTTTCAGTAATGATGGTTTTGTTTTCTTTATCTCCAATAGACTGGACATGGTACTCAACAGCTTGAGTTGTAAAATTTAAAAAATGATAATGGAATGGTAGTATGCCCTTACGCAACAAAGGCAGAGGGTGTTAAATATTTTTAAGTGTTGCAAAAGTATTTATCACCAATTGCCTACACTCATGCTTGGTAATTTCCTCCCTGCTCTTACTCTGCTCAGATATCATTAAAGGAATGTAGCAAATTTCATAACCCATTATGAAACTGAACATGTTACAGCATTAAAAAAAAATAAATGCTACTTTCTAAATCATAGTACAAGGTGTTTTTTAAAATTACTTGCTTATCTTTTTCTTTCATCTTCTACCCAGTCCCACACCCTTCCCCCCACATGACTACTAACTAAGTCAGAATGCTCCTGTTGCTTCCTGCTCAGCTGAATCAACACTCCTGGAGGCTGTGACTAATAAAAGCCACAGCCCATGGTTACACTTGACTTTTGAAAATCCTCATTTGCTTTAAGGACATAATTATAAGTGTCCATACTTACAGAATGAGTAAGTTGATACAAAAACAAGCTAGACTTCATTCAATGATTGTTAACTTATTTGGCTTTATTTTTTTGGTATTGACTGATTACTTAGCTATTCTGAGGTCATGAGGGTGTAAACAAAAATATTTGGCTTATAAGCTCCTTCATGGCCCTTTGCTTTCCTATTCATGGCTCAAAATAATGAGGAATATAGAAAAGGGAAAATGTGATTTCTGAAAGGCAGCCTAGCAGAGAGCATGTCTCTGAACATTATTTCAACAGCTAAATTATTGGGGAGATACATTAATCTCCAAGAAAAAGGGGAATGTTTCCTCCATCGAAAAATATAAAATCTCTTCCAATAGTGTCACTGTTCTGCTGTCACTGAACCATGAGTAGACTTTTAATTTCCCCCAAGAAGAGGTTCTACCAAGAGCAAGTCAACGTTATTACTTTAGCTGTCCCACCTTGATTGATATCTGTGCCCATAAAGTTCACTTCCCTTTTCTAGTGCCCACCCCACTCCAATAAGCAAGGCAGGGTCCCTGTACACTGGCCACTCATGGAGGCCCTGGGCCTGGTGGAGGTGATAGGTTTAGTGAATTGACTTCTTTTCTTCTACCACAGGCAAGTGTCTTGACAACATAATCTTAAACTTTCGGTTTTCGGTTCCTCGTATTCCCTTCAGATCTCGGCGCCTTGCACTCTTGCTTCTGCCTTCAATACTCAATTGACCTGCTCTCCAGAAGCCATTCTTGATGTCCTAGTTGACAAACACAGCAGAGTACTTTCTGCCCTTATGCTTCATGAGTTTTAAAAAGCAATTTGTATAGTTGACAACCTTCCCTTCCCTTAGACCTCTCTGTTGGTTTTCCTTCTGATGCCTCAGTCACTTCTTCTTAACCTCTTCTCTTTCCCATTTTTTCAATTTCTCTATCGCTATTTTCTCCATAGCCTTTTACTATGTGTACTGCAAAAAACCAAAAAAACAAAAAAACAAAAAAACAAATATAACATGTCCAAAATGAATTTTGCTACCCTCTCCCATCATATCCTAGGCTGTATCTGCTTCTTTTCCTTTATTTACCAGGCTGGTAAATATCATCACCATCTATTTTATTACCAGGCCAGAATCCCGTGTGCCATCTGGGGCTCTGCACTCCTTCTCACATGCCTTGTCCAGTCAATCCTGCTAATTCTTTTGTCTAAATGTCTCTTAAACCACTTATTTGCATGGTCCTTGGTATCACTGCCTCTATCCAGGCTCTCTTTGTCTCCTTCCCTAGCTGTTTCCTCTAGTAGTGTGTCCTCCCATCTGTCCTTCACACTGTTGTCAGAGGGATCATTTAACTACAGGTCCGGTTATATTTATCTCCTACTTAAAAATCTTTTTTTTTTTTTTTTTTTTT